>NC_084821.1:11840568-12079887 GCF_958449725.1 Rosa rugosa
CCAAATTTCCAAGCCACTACCATATAAAGGATAAGGAAACAGCAATGAATTTGAACACCGGATGTACGAGACATCAAGAAAGATAGAACACTGATGAATAGTATTCAAAAACAATTGTAGACCAAAAAATGAATCTCAAATTTCCCAGTTATCTTTTGCTGAATGATGACAAACGGTTCATATTGAGTATCAGAAAAGCTCCCAACTTTTCACAAGTTGAGCAAATCTTTCCAGAGGCACTAGCTTGCCCCATCTAGTTATAAGTTGCAATCTAAGTTTTTCATTGACACAAAAGAAAAAAAAAATTGAAATTTGTTGAGATGTTGATTATATTGCGACACTGAAATAAAATCATTGAAAGGATACAGCTTTGCTCCTGCAGCCTGGAATGCTGGATCTGTATCTTTAGCATAGATAGACATTGTGTTTCATGTACTTCACAGTCCACAAGAATTCTCCTTTATAACAATTCAATGAAATCTGATCAATTTCTGGAAATAAAAAGTAAAGAAAAGCAGTCAAGCAGATTGAGTGAGTAAAGCTCACATACCTTAAGTCCTTTTTGTGCAGTTATGGAGGAATCAGAGAAATGGGGTTCTGTTTGATTCTATCTGCAGATAAGAAGCATAACCCAGAAGACCCCAGTAGTGGTATATTCCTAATCCTTTTGACCCTTTAAGAATGACGATGTAATAAAGAAGTTGGAAAATGAATAAAGAAAGTGTACTACTACTAACTAGTCCATAGGAGTTTGGTAAAGCCATCATTCTGTTCATAAAAGGGAAAGAGGAAAAAAGAAATGCGGTGCTTGGCTTTAGTAGCCAGCTAATGTCATGGGCCCATTGCTTCAAAGTTAGACAAACAAAAGATGATTGAAAAAGGAGGGCGTGGTCTGGACGGCGTTTCCCGCTCTTGGTACAGTTCAACTTCATAGTTGTTACTTGTTAGGGTGGCCACTGTTGAAGATCACAGCTTGAAATTGATATATTGGCTGTTAGTAAGTTGAAACAATTCTGTTACTATGTAGCCTAAAATCCCTAGAGGATCTTCTTTGTAATGTTTTTAATTATTCAAAAAAAGAAAAAGACATTTTTTCTTTTATAGAAACTGTGCTCTGGATGGTGGCAGCCGGCCAGCCGCCCAACATATGTGAATCTGAGAAATTGTGCTGGAATTAATCTAGTCAAAGAGTACTAAAATCATTCCTCATATTGAAAAGTTATGCTTACTTATTTGCTACAATTTGCGTCGAATGAAACTTCTTTTGTAATTGACATATATAATTGTCAATCAGGTTTCGATTTTGCATTTGAAAATGGTAATTAAAAATCTATAATTGTGTTTGTGCATTATTTACTTGCGTGATGGTAAAGGGAAAATGTTTGGGTGTGATGCACTAACTGCATGCTTTCATTATTGTTAGTAGGAATGTCATTAACAAGATAGTCTTTCAGAAAGCTAATGATCAACCAAAATTAGTCTTAAGGGGGAACACACAAAGATAAATAATAATGCTGAATGAGAAAGAATCAACTTATTGTTTCTTTAATTTTTCTTCTTGTCTTAGAATACGCATTGCTTGACCGAGTAAAACAAGATTGTCTACAAAAGAATCCCCAGACAATTATTTATCAATTTCAAATTCATACCCTCCAATTCCAAAATCTTTGACATGTTTCCCCAGACGTATTGTCTACGAAAATACGCATTGCTTTATGGATTTTATGGATTTACTAGTTTTCAAAGGTTTTTCTTCACCATACTTGGGTTGCTTTATTTAGGCTCCTCCTCATGTAGGTTGCAGTTGAGTATTTTGTATAGACGTCCTCCTCACTTACTTTGTATTTGTGAGTTGCAGTCGAGCACAGAGCCTGGGAGGCTCCGACCCTAGCCTGGGAGGCTCCTTTGTTGTATGGTGATATCCATCTTCCCCATACTTTATGTTTACTCTTAACCAGCGGGGCTGGTATGTTTTCACTAGATTTCGAGTTCAAAGAAATATGTTTTATAAACCTTACATGCATCGAGGTTTTATAAGTTTAAATATGTGGGAAAGTATTAAAGTTACCTTATTTAAATTATCTTGATTATTTATTTTTGTCCACTCACACTAACGTGTTTTTCAATACTTTCCCCTGAGCCCTTAGGTTGGCATATCAGATTAGTTGAGGTCGGGTATACATGGAGTCGAGGTATAGTCAACAGCACAGCTTCCACATATTCATCTTATCTCTGTTTTCCTTGTTTACCTTGTGTATTAAAATTGCTCTGATAACCTGTGGGATTGATGTTATTATGTTGAGACTTGTACTTGTGAAATGGGAGATGTTGTGATTTGAGGAGCAGGGTGGCTCCAGGAAAATAAGGATGGATTGTTTAGAAGTGTAATTGTCTTTTCTACAAGTTTTGAGTAGTCCATTTTTAGGGGTGACGCTGCAAAATTTTAGGTAGAGTTATTCTAAGGTGGGCCCCGCAGGGCCACCTCGGGTTTCAGGGTGAAATATGGGGCAGGTCCTATCATATGTGGTGTTGATTATGGAGTTTACCTTTAACATTACTTGAGGTGGAATTGTTTTGGTTACAGTTTTGTTAACCGAATGTTGAGTTGAGAGTCAGAGCATGTGGGTGTTAGTCACGAGTTGGCTTACTTAAACCTGTTATTGAAGGATGTGAATTTGATGATGTTGTCGTGATATATGCTTATCAAATTGTTTAGATTGAGATGACTTAAGCATGTGTTTTTTGGTATGTTTGTTTTGAGTTTACTCACACGAGTTTCATAAGCTTAGCGGGTTTGTTTGTTGCAACCCTGTGCACTATTCGATTGTGTAGGGGTTTATCTTGCAGGTCGGGGTACATGGTTGATAGATGAGGCTTCCTTGTTGTTGTCCCAGTAAGGTTGGAAATCCGATCGCGTTGTTTTGCACTTGTTAGCCTTCCGCTGTGTAGTGAGTGTAGAGAGTGTTTACTTCTTAAATTGTCATTTGAACTTAACTTATAAACTTAGTGTAATGTAATATGTAATTCTGAAGAATGAGTCTGTAGTAACATTGTGGGTTCATGACATCGTTGGTTGCTTGCATTAATTTTTTTTTTTTTTTTTTTCAGGTATTTTGTGTTGATGTCTGAACCATCAGGCTAGGAGTAATTGTGATTGTTTAACTTGTTTATTATTTTGCTTGAAAATCAGGGCATGACATTGTTGACCTACTAGTTAACATTTAACATTCACCGTCGGTGGACCGAATACGTTTTGCTTATCCATTCCTTTTAAAACCAAATGGCTTATGGCATAAAGGAATACCTGCTATATATATATTAAAAAACTTGGTCTGCGATTATGCTATACCATATTCTTTCATGACTCACATGTGAAAATTAGAACTATCCTGATCAGACCTTAAACATTCAAACTTAAACAATAATCTCCATTTTTTTTTTCTTAAAGTTTTGGGCATCACTATCTCACAAAATAGTTCACTATCCATATCAGACCTTGCAATAAAAGAATGTTTCTTCTCGTACGAAGTTAAGCCTAATACAAAGCACCATTTTGTCAAGTAGAGCTATGTAATACCCCGGAAATTAGTTATTAATTTTCGAGTGTCTTTCAGAATTTATTTTGTTGATTGTTGTGCAATTAGTTGGTTCGAGGGTGAAGTAGAAGAATTTGGGATGAATATTTACTCGAAACGCTTTATTTTCGAGGGGCCAAGAGTTGACTTTTATTCGTTAGGTTTCTCCCAAAATTTCCTTCACGAAAGTCGTAGAGCACGTCGATACGAGTTACGCGAAAATCGGAGATCGTATGAAGAAGTTATGGTCAGCAGAAGTAATTTCCATTTTTGGAAATTTTAGTATAAATAGAATTTTAGGATTTTATTTTCATGATTTCCATTTTTTGAAATCTTCCGGATTTTTCTCTCTAAAAAGCTCGACCCGGCAGCGAAACCGGTGACTCGACCCAGCCTTTTCTCAGCCGTCCGATGTCCTCCGGCGGTGAAACCACCTCTAACCAACTCAGACCTTTCTTCTTTGCATCCCCCAGCCCGTGGCTTGCACCCAGATGCACCGGAGATGGCGGATCGAACGGCGGCAGTAGAGGCGGCGTTGACCAGAACCTAGCTTCCTCCTCCGGCACCGGCGGCGGCTGAAACCGGTTATTTTGTGACGCTCTCCTCCTCCTGATCACAACCATACAAGTCTTGAAGATCAATTCGAAGTGTGGAGTGAGAAATCACGGTTTGAAGTTCAACGGTTAGGATTTTTCGGGCTCGATCTAGTCTAAATCGGCCTCGATGCTAGTTATGAAAGTTATTCCTCGTGTTGTGATCTCTAAGTTGGGTGGTGTTGATCTTCGTGGTTTTGAAGTCGGCCCAGTTGCACGTGGGCTTTACATGCAGCCGCCTGTGGAGGCATGTGGAGGAACGTCTGGCCATTCCAAGGGCAGTTCCTTGCTCCGTTTGCCTCCATTTGTCAATACAAACGTGTGGGTATGTTTACTTTTGTGTTTGCTTGAGTTTTGGTTGAGTTGGGTTAATTACAGTTTCGGTTCGTTCGGTTTTCGATCCGTGAGGATCCGACTCGTGGATCGTCCTCTTGTTTGTGCGGTTTGATCCTGAAAGTGTTTTGGAGGCCTTAGGTAGTCTCCGATGGGGTTTCGTCTCAATTGACGTATTCTTCGGTTTATAGTTCACATGTTTCGAACTTTAAAATGATTGTGTGTTTTGTGTTGTATTGAGTGTGATCTTGATGTGATTAGGTGATTGTCGGAATTGTGTGAGCGGAGTTTGGATGATTTTGTGCTTATCTTGGTTTTTGTGTGAAGACGCAGCATAATATGGAGGCGAGTAAATCTCACATATTTTGGGTGATAAATTAGTTGAGTGATATTTAGTAGAATAAATTATTAGCTGTAAAATCAGATCTGTCGCAAAATAAATATTTGTTTTAAATTATACGAACTAGATCATCAACGGTTCATGGGTAAGTAAAAACAAGGATTTGTTACAAATGATTTCGGTTTGAGTAGATTGTGAAATATAGTTGGAATTGTTTGGTGAAGTGAAAAACATTGTTTTGCTTGATTTTATCACTATTGGGTTGAGAGGTGATTTTGAAGAAAATAAATGAATTTTAAAAAGGGAAATGACGGTGTTGTTAGATTTAAGTTTTGAAATGAATATGTACGATTTGCGAAAATGTTGAAATGTGAAAACAATATTTTGAAAAGGTTTTCGATATTGTTTTGAGAGTGGTGAATTTATATATCATGTGATGATAGCTAAGGTGGTGACCAATGTGGTGATAATCTATACAGTAGTACCAAAGTGGCGATAACCAAGGTGGTGATAATCTATACAATAGTACCAAGGTGGTGATTGTTTGGCTCCAATTTTGTTGCAGCTGGTCAACAGTCTCTTTTCTTGCGCGGGCGTGCCAGCACCGTTCGGGTGCGGTCGTCGGGGGTGTCCCTTGACCTGACTTCTATCAAGCGATTGTAGACGAGGAGAGCACCAACCTCGTCGTGGGATTCTTTCTGCCTCGTGGTGAGGACTTTGCTGAAGTTTCTTCTTGTTAACACAATCGATACTCAATATTGTAGATCGAGCAGAGCGACATCACCGGGAAATGTTGAGATCTTGCTAAAGCGTGACTTTAGCTTGGCTGGGTTGCTAGGGCGTTACCCTTGCTTGGCTGGTTCTGTAACCGTTGTGGTCGCGGCACTACCGTCGGCTCCCGAGGAGACTAGGACCGAAGCACGTTGACAGAGGGTTTGGTGGCACTGAAAGTCGGCTTCTGAGAAGACTAGGACTAAGAGTGTGATCACCGCTAAGAAAAAGAGAAAGAGAGGGAGAGGAGTTGCTCTTAGAGAGGTTTGCTCTAGAGAGAACTTAGATCATCTTAGAGATGTTGTTGTTGTGTTGTGAATGTGTGTGTTGTGTTTCAATGTAACCTCTATTTATAGGGTACCATGCCAACTACTTTGGCATTAAACAAATGAAAGTGGAGCACTAATTGGAGATAAGGGAGGTGGAGGTGTAGGTGGAGCACTAATAGGAATGATGAATTTGGGAGATAAGGGAGGTGGAGATGGAGGTGGAGCACTAATAGGAATGATGAATTTGGGAGATAAGGAAGCACTTTCGGCTCCTTTATTCCTTCATGTATATCTCCATCAGAAATTCAGATTCTGGCCATGATGTCTTCATAAAAAATGTTCCACTATGAATCTAGATCATGCTGACCAAATTTCAGAGCTTTCTTCCATGTGGTTGGGCCGAAAATGCTGCTGGACCTCTTACAGGTCCAGTTTTCCAGTTTTGCTTCTGTAGAAAATTGGGCTGATTGTTTGAAGGCCTTCCACTCAAAAAAAGCTCTTGCACTCTTCATAAGAAATGATCCTTGGGCTGTCTAGAATGGATCTGGAAAGTTTCAGCACATTTTGATTTCATTTGGTTAGTCTGTCACCCCTCCTTCCTTGTCTAGCTCGGTTTTTCCTAGCCGAAGTAGGAAAATATGCTAAAGTTGACTTGTCATACTTCCATAGTAGGCTTTATTTAGCCTCTAAATATATATTTCGAGCTTGTCGACAATATATAGCTTGAGCCACTGACATTGGCTCAATTTCTCCAAGACACGCCTTGTCAGGCCAAAATGTTCATTTTGGGTCCAAACATTGCCCCCCAGACCTCGAAGTCAAAGGTCCTCGTCTTGACTAAAGAGGTCTTGAATCAGCACTCCTCTTATAATGTTGCTCCAAAGCCACTTGTATTGGCTTGACTGTTTCCATATAGGCCTCTAAATAGGCCATAAAGCTTGAATGCCACTATTGAATTGCCTTTGTCATGAACTGACGCTTCCTTTGCCAACTTTATTGCCCCCCATAGATCTGGCAAAACTTGGGCAGGTTGTAGGCAATCAAAACTTTAGCGTGCCCCCCATGCGAAGGAGACTGCTTTTGATCGCAAATGAGGATCCTTCTCTTCCTTGGTGGTAGCTTCGCCATGTGTATAGCAACAAGTATCTGCCTTGTTTGCTGGCTCTCTGTTGATTTTTTCAAATGTAGGTGTTGGAGCCGCTTTCCTGGCTAGATCAAGGCCTATAGTACTTGGCGAAATAAGATGCAAAATAGCAAACTGTTTGCTTTCATTTAATCCTTCACGAGTCTTATGCCAAAGAGGATGATTGGATCATGGCTATCGTCATCATGACGTGTGACCAATTGAAACCACCATATTTTGCTGCAACTTTAGCATCTAAAACCGCATCGGTTTTAATCATGTTTTAAAAAACATCAGGCCACTATGCTGGCCCTGCGGTGATAGGAAAAGGTGGAATATCTTCACTGTCGCCTTAGATGCGATTCTCAAGATGGAATAATGACTCATTAATTATCAACTAGGGTCATTCACTGGCCCAGCTAATAAATTAATCTCCAAACATATTTGAGCTATAAATCAAAGCGTATTGGAGAAGTATCTTCACTGTCGCCTTAGATGCGATTCTCAAGATGGAATAATGACTCATTAATTATCAACTAGGGCCACTCACTGGCCCAGCTAATAAATTAATCTCCAAACATATTTGAGCTATAAATCAAAGCGTATTGGAGAAGTATTCCTTGCGACCTAGAAATGGCATCCAAGAAACCATTCGTTATCGATCAGGCAGATGAAATCACTGAGAAAGCCGCATTCGTCTGGCGAACTAACATGAGTGTTCGATGTAGAAGTCAGAACGGAGAGGAGAGAAGTCGACTGATGGGCTTTGGTGGCGGTGATAGTCAAGTGAGTCTGGGTCCCACACCTCGCGATCGTTTGCCAGATGATGCTATGGCCTATTATGGGCTTCCCATCCGCCGTCCCATAGCGGCTCTTCGGCAGGTGCCTGGTGATTTTAGCAGTTGGGGACCAAGGAGGAAAGTGGGCTACTGGCCTACCGTCGCTCCCGAGGAAAATATTTGGTATCAGGAGAACCGAGCGAGAGATTTGGCCCGATGGGATGCGGTGGGTATCACCCAAACCATCGATCTATGCTTCTGTCTTCCTAATAATACTAGCCCTGCACCGCTAGCTGCCGCTCTTTGCTTCTGGAACACCTCCAGCAATACATTCGATTTCCGGTTTGGGCAGATGAGCATAACTCTGCTGGATGTTCTTACCATCACGGGGTTGCCCATTGACTTTGACCCCTATGTGCATGGTCAGTTTGATGGCACTCAATTTTCTTTGAGAATGGATATGGCTGGTCGAGGGCATCACAGCAGATCCTACCCATCCTGGCGCGAATATTACTGCACCCGGCGTGACCATACAGGAGGTATCGCATTCCTGGAATTCTGGCTTTGCAAATTTATCTTTTGCACTTCTTCTAACAAACCTACTGGACCTTGGAATTCTCTGGCCACTGCTCTCTACAATGGTATTTGCGTTGGCCTTGGGCAACCTGTATTGGGTGCGTTATATCGCTCCCTTTATAGAGCCGTAATGCGCCCATTTGATACCAAAATTAGTGGCCCCTTCTGGATCCTTGCCTTTTGGCTGCAGATTTATTTCCCTCTCTTCCGTCGCGGTGATATTCCAAAGGAACCTCCAGTTGATTCCCTTTTGGGGAACTGGCTTTGCCGCAACGTAAGGTATCGAGCTCCACCCTACTCCGAGTGTTTTATTTACTTGTACTTGCTGGGAGAGATGCCGGACCCAAAAATAGTCCTTTCTAGGCGATTCCCTCCTCCCCTTGATGATGGCTTTCTGCCCAGTGGACGGGATCATAGCGAAAGAGCCTTCCTGGCCTTTCGTCGCGCCATCTCCTGCTTGGATATTCGTCTTGCCACTGAACGCGTAAGTTATGAGCTCTATGCCCCTAACCATTTTGCTCGCCAATTTGGGTTGGCCCAGTTGGTACCCTGGCCTCTGGTTGATTCTGCCAATTACTACACCTCTTGGCGGAGATTAGCCCCACCTGGGTCTGCCCCCTTTCAGAGTCAGTTTACTTTGATAGTGATTCCCCCTTGGGTCAGAGCGCTGTACCCCCTCAACGATGTCTACGATGATTATGCTGATTGGTGGAAAGAAGTGTCCGTGAACTGTTGGGACCTGCCACATGACGAACTCTTCGTCCTGATCTTTCGTGGCATGAGTAGTCCTGGTCCGGAGGACCGCAAGATTCTTGAGCGCTTCTCCAACCTTGCAGCACAACCCCTGCGACCTATTCTACCTTCTCGCTCATTGCGTCCAGGGATACAAATCCACGAGCCTAGGGCAACAGTAAGTTTTTGTCTTTCTTCACCATTCTTTTTCCTTGTGTTGATTTTCCCGCTCTTATTCCTGAGTGTGTTTTGCAGCAAACTACCTGGAGCAGGATAGCCTCTGTTCAGGCGGGGAAACAAAAGGCAATAGCAGAGGAGACTTCTGAGGGAGAGTCTTCGCATGATGAAGATCCTGCTGAGGTAATTTAGTTAAGAATGATCCCAAACTTGTATATTTGGTACTTCCCCCCTTTTTGAGTTATGACTCTTTTCTCGTACAGGCCACTGCTGTCTTTGCTTGCAAACGCGATCGAGCTCAATTCGTCGAAGAGAGTTTTGAAGATGACGAACCTCTTGGAATGCGATTGGTAAACTCCGACCCCGTCTTATCCTTTTTAAATTTTAGAATCTGGGCAGGATCTTCACTATGTATCTTTTGACAGGTCCGTCAAAGGACCACTAATCCCTCTCGCCTGAGCGAGGCTGGACCCTCAGCCACTGCAGAAAAACCAACTCTCTCGCTAGTTCAAGCATCAACTAACCCCGTGGCGCCTCTTCCGTCTCCCACATCTACAGAGCATCTGCAAGGTCCTACCATTCTAATAACGATCTCCGATGACGACTCCTCGGAGCATGAAAGTGTGGAAAGCCACTCTGAGGATTCTGCCGCTTATGAGGAACTGATGACGACAGAGATTCTCGCGGCACTAAAGGTCCAAGAGGTGAATGAAGTGAGGCCTCTTCCTCTTGGTGACCACGTACCAGATATTGACCCGACAACTCGAGAGGTAAGCCACTGTTGGCCAATGCTTTCCATTTCCCTTTTGATCCAACCCCACTCTCTGACATTTCTGAATCTAACCAGGATTCTGTTTGTACAGAGGAGGTGGCTACAAACGCTGAGGGTCCTATCGGTCGGACAGTCGCCCAAGAGATGAAAAATGATACTGACGGTGGTGGTGCCCCCCAAGTCTTGCGAATAAATGAGACAACCGTCGAAGCCGAGGGCCCTGTGCTTGAATCTGCTCCACTTGCCCATGGTGAGCCGCGAGTTGAGTTTCCAGATTCTCCCGCAGCTGAAGGGACAGACCAACCTATTGAAGATGAAGAAACTGAGGAAGTTGTCCACCCTTTTGCATTGGTGGTTCGTGATCCTGTGGCGCCTCCGCCGCCTCCTACCAGATTCGAGAGATTGATGTGGGTGTTAGAGGTAACTCCTCCTTCTGCTGTGGATGAGGCTAAGATGGTGCTTCACGAACATCTGGGTCCTCAGGTATTGGAGACTGACATCCTCTCGCGAGTCTTGGAAGCCCTAAGGTATCTTTGCCAGGAGAAGGCATTGACCCTGCAGCAATTTAGTGCCATTGACGATCTGCTGAATGAATTTGGTGAGGCCCGCCAACGTCAACCGGCCGCGAACGCCCAGGCTCACGACACTCGAGAGGCTTTGAATAGCCTCTCTCGAGAAATGGACATCTCTCGCGGTATTTTAAATGAGCGAACCAACCGCCTGCGGGAACTACAAATCCAAAGGTCCGACTTCAAACTTCGGATCGAGGACCTCCATACAGGTTTAGCCTTTGTTGAAAACGCGATTGCTACAGAAGAAGCCCAACTCGATGAACCTCTGGCTGCTTCTGAAGAAATGGGCCGCAACCTGGCTCATCTCAGAGAACGGGCCACTCAGGCCGAAGCTAGTGCTATTGCGGCGAATCTCCGCGTGGAGGAACTTTGCTTGAAATTGAGCTTCATGGGCCAATCTCTGTAGGCCCCCTCGAAAACTGTTCGGTCTCCTTACACGTCAATAATCCCTTCTTTTCCGAGATTTAAGGCATTAATCACTCGTTGAAAAACAACGGTCGTGAAAAAAATAATCTTGTGAATAGAACAGTTACCTCCTCGAAAAACCGTTCGGTTTCCCCACATGCTATTAATCCTCTTTTCCGAGATTTAAGGCAACTTTAATCACGCTTTACTGACACTTAGTTTGACTCTTCTTTTCAACCGTCCATCCAAGGGTGGATATTTGCATGCCTATATCTTCCTCCACAATCTCCAATCCCAAAACCATTTTATCAACTCCAATATTTCTAACAGCAATCTTTCTTAATTACTTGTCACCACCATTCTTCAATTCTCGCATTCTCTCAATCCATCACCAATGGAACCACAAACCCAGCAACCAACCGAGGATGGAGGAAGCAACAAAGCAGCCGGGAGTAGTGCTAACATGCTTTGTAGGCGGAGCAGGTGGACTCCCACTACAGATCATATAAGAATCCTCAATGAGCTTTTCTACAACAAGGGAGTTAGGTCCCCAACTATAGAGCAGGTTCAGAGGATCTGTCTCCAGCTGAAATGGTACGGCAAGATCGAGTTCAAGAACGTCTATTATTGGTTCGTGAACCAAAGGTCTCGAGAGAAGCAGAAGAAAAGGTCCACTTCGGATGTTCATGTGCCCATGCAAAGATCAGGGCTTGTTGGTGATGACAAAGTTACCAATTGGAAACATGAGGATCAATATATTAACTTTGGATCTTCTGCACCTGCTTCTTCTTCCGCTGGTGTGATGATTGCTTTTAACGGGCAGATGGGGAACTATGGCGATTATGGATCTATGAACATGGAGATTGAAACCCTTCCTCTGTTTCCCATGCATGGTGAGGACATCTTTGGCAACATGAAGACTACTTCCGATGGAGGTGGCGGTCACGGTGGTGGCTCTCACATTTCCCTTGAGCTCAGCCTTTCCTGCGAGGGCAAAGCTGGAAAAAGTTTCTGGAGCCGCTGACTCGGCTTAGTAGCTTTGCAAGTGTAGGAACCCTTAGAATTGCCCCTTAAGAGTTGTATTAATGATTTTTTTTTTTTGTTAGGCTAAATGGGCATAGTATTGTATAGTGTTGCCCCCTAGTGTTGCTAGGCATAACGAAGAAATGATTATGGGCCTCAAAAACAGGCCTTCATGAATGGGCTTCGCGAGTGTAGGAACACTAGAATTTCCCACAAAGGCATAAGCGAAGACACTGGCTAATAAATTAATCCCTCAGTGTTTTGACTCCTCAGTAATTATGGATTGCACTAATTTATTTATTTATTTATTTATTTATTTATTTATTTTTTATTATTTTTTTTATAAGTAGTTGAATTCAATAAGACAATGTGAATCAAGGTTTAGACATGCGGCCCAAGTATAGTCGCCTAGACACAAATTTTCTTTCAAATCCTTTGGGCAACCTTACTGAAATGGCCAGGTGGGGGAGGGCGAACAAGAGAGGCAGAATCCATTTTGGCATGAGCTACTCCCACATAGTGGTTTAGGTCCATTTGCACGCACTTCTGGATTCAAGAACCTGTCATGAACGTTGTCCCCTTTCTAGACACCATTTCACATAGGCTATACTTACTAAGATGAGAAAGGTCATAAGTCTGAAGACAGTTCAACAAGTGTTAATAAAAGCCGCCCTTAACCTTAAGGGACCTGAACTAGGCACCAATAAGGAGTTTAGGCCAATATTAACAAAAGAGACTTCACCTATTCCGTTATGATTCACAACCCCTTTACCAAATTCAACTTCTTTTTTTTTTTTTTTTTTTTTAATGAAAAGAAAAATAGAAATGAAAAATTAACAAAAAATTAAAAGCAAAGAAAGAAAGAAGCTAGCAACACTATGTTTGGCTAACCTCTAGAAGACCACGGGGGAGGCCATCTATGCTTCATTCCAAGCTCCGATGTATCAAAATTTGTAAGGTAAAAATCCCTCCTGTGAGAGCTTGTAGAAAAAGAACAAAGATACTTCTCGTTGAAGAATTTGGAGGAATTTGGCTCGTGAGAGGGGTATTCTTGCCCCCCAAGTATCTTTGTTGGTTGACGAGACATGATCTCCAATTGTAATTTGGAAGATGACGGTGTCCCAAGATCGGCTTTGTCGCCAACTGTCGCCAACTTCTCTTGATCAAAGGGATGATCATGGGTCATATCTTGCCCCCCATGCATCTGATCAGTAGCCACATATAAAGCTTGATCAGTGGAGACATCAGATATTTGTTCAGAGACAATTTTCTTGTCTGAAGAACAATCTTGTTGATGACGTTCTCCATAAGTAGCCTCTATGTAAGGCTGTGATTCACCAGTGAGGCCATTAGGTTGATTGCCACCTATAGGCAAATCAGCCTCATAAATGACCTCTTCTCGAGCGTTCTGCTCAATTTCTAGGTCCCAATCGCGAAACCTCTGCTTTGTTTTTTCGATCAAAATGGCCATGTCCCTGGCTTGCTTTTCTTTATTCCTCTCGATGTTGGCCATGATGATCGCGAGCTGTTCATCAATGCTTGCCCCCTCTGGGATGGGAATAGGCATAAACTCATCATTAATGGCGGTATCGCCAATGGTGGCAACATTGTCCATCAATTCACTTTAGGAATTTCTTTTGGTAAAGATTTTCCCCTGGCATCTCAATGATGACGAAAAAAAAATTCTAACCTTGTCCCACTGGGCGTGCCAAAATGTTTGTTTTGAAGCCCGGTGGTTGAATGTCTTCAAGAGAAAAACTTCTACAGTTGTCCCACTGGGCGTGCCAAAATGTTTGTTTTGAAGCCTGGTGGTTGAATGTCTTCAAGAGAAAAGACTCTGATGTAGTCCCACCGGGCGTGCCAAAATGTTTGGCTCCAATTTTGTTGCAGCTGGTCAACAGTCTCTTTTCTGCGCGGGCGTGCCAGCACCGTTCGGGTGCGGTCGTCGGGGGTGTCCCTTGACCTGACTTCTTTCAAGCAATTGTGGACGAGGAGAGCACCAACCTCATCGTGGGATTCTTTCTGCCTCGTGGTGAGGACTTTGCTGAAGTTTCTTCTTGTTAACACAATCGATACTCAATGTTATAGATCGAGCAGAGCGACATCACCGGGAAATGTTGAGATCTTGCTAAAGCGTGACTTTAGCTTGGCTGGGTTGCTAGGGCGTTACCCTTGCTTGGCTGGTTCTGTAACCGTTGTGGTCGCGGCACTACCGTCGGCTCCCGAGGAGACTAGGACCGAAGCACGTTGACAGAGGGTTTGGTGGCACTGAAAGTCGGCTTCTGAGAAGACTAGGACTAGGAGTGTGATCACCGCTAAAAGAAAGAGAAGGAGAGGAGTTGCTCTTAGAGAGGTTTGCTCTAGAGAGAACTTAGATCATCTTAGAGATGTTGTTGTTGTGTTGTGAATGTGTGTGTTGTGTTTCAATGTAACCTCTATTTATAGGGTACCATGCCAACTACTTTGGCATTAAACAAATGAAAGTGGAGCACTAATTGGAGATAAGGGAGGTGGAGGTGTAGGTGGAGCACTAATAGGAATGATGAATTTGGGAGATAAGGGAGGTGGAGATGGAGGTGGAGCACTAATAGGAATGATGAATTTGGGAGATAAGGAAGCACTTTCGGCTCCTTTATTCCTTCATGTATATCTCCATCAGAAATTCAGATTCTGGCTATGATGTCTTCATAAAAAATGTTCCACTATGAATCTAGATCATGCTGACCAAATTTCAGAGCTTTCTTCCATGTGGTTGGGCCGAAAATGCTGCTGGACCTCTTACAGGTCCAGTTTTCCAGTTTTGCTTCTGTAGAAAATTGGGCTGATTGTTTGAAGGCCTTCCACTCAAAAAAAGCTCTTGCACTCTTCATAAGAAATGATCCTTGGGCTGTCTAGAATGGATCTGGAAAGTTTCAGCACATTTTGATTTCATTTGGTTAGTCTGCCACCCCTCCTTCCTTGTCTAGCTCGGTTTTTCCTAGCCGAAGTAGGAAAATATGCTAAAGTTGACTTGTCATACTTCCATAGTAGGCTTTATTTAGCCTCTAAATATATATTTCGAGCTTGTCGACAATATATAGCTTGAGCCACTGACATTGGCTCAATTTCTCCAAGACACGCCTTGTCAGGCCAAAATGTTCATTTTGGGTCCAAACAGTGATAATTGATGTGGTGATTGTTATGAAAAGGATATGGATTATTGTTGAGTGATTGATGTTTGAGATTGTTGATGTGGTGTTTGGTGTTATTAGTAGATGAATGGTATTGATTTTTAGTTTATTGCTATTATTGACTTGCTTGTTTTCTTTCGTAATCTCCTGAATTAAATTATATGTAGGGATTATTGTTTTCTGAATTGATTGGTTTTAACGTAATCTCCTGAACTAAACGATATGCAAGGATTACTATGATTTGCTTGATGTACTTTTGATGTGATCTCCTGAACTAATTCACATGCAGGGGTTACTTTTTACTTGATTTTGAATTATAAGTGCTTTACATTTTTCAAGAAGTGGTTGTTGAGATTTCGATGTTTTGAAAGGTCACTGAGGTGACAATTATTCGGTTGAGATAAATGGAGGATGATTTTGGATTATTGGAGTTTTAAACGTTTTAAAATGTTACTTGAGTTTGATCGTTAGTTGGACCCTTGTGAAATTAAGTGCATTAAGTTGAGAGTTAGAGCATGTGGGTTTTAGTTTTGAGTTAACGTGTGTGAGCATGATATTGTAGGGCATGTACTTGATGTTTTTGTTGTGATAATTGTATAACGATTTTGTTAGATTGAAATGATTTAAGCATGTGCTTCTTCTTTGTTGTTTTGAGTTTACTCACACGAGCTTTCATAAGCTTACCGGGTTTGTTGTTTCAACCCGGTGCACTATTCCAAGGTATAGGGGTTATCCTGCAGGTTAGTGTTGGATCATAATTCATATACATATTTGTCCCCTAAAACATGGAAATTACTTGTTCTAAAGTCCAAATTTAATGTTGACTTCCCTAATCTTGTACTTTTGCTTAACCTTTGTGTTTATTTATATATATTTATTATGTTTTCCTTATCATGCTAGAAAATGATGGAGAAAAATGGAAATGCACTAAAAATGTCAACTTTACACATTTTCCTACTTCGGCTAGGAGAAACCAAGCCAAGCAAGGAAGAAGGAGCGACCACCTGACCAAATGAACTTCAAATGAGCTGAAACCTTCCAGATCCATTCTAGACATCCTAAGAAACATTTCTTATGAAGAGTGCAAGAGCCAAATAGAAGTGGAAGGCCTTCAAACAGTCAGCCCAATTTTATGCAGAAGCAAAACTGGAAAACTGGACCTGTAGGGAGTCCAGCAGCGATTTCAGCCCAATGGCATGGAAATAAATTCTGAAAATTTGACACAATGATCTACACTCATAGAGGAACATTTGATATGAAGAAATCGGAGGCCCATTCTGAAGTCTTGGTGGAGAAATAATTGAAGGAATAAAGAGGCAGAAAGTGACCTAAAAAAACAGTTCAACATATTCCTACCCACATGAAGAAAGCTAGATGCTTTTCTCTTTTTCCTTGGATATATTTTTCTACTCCATCATCTTTAATATATCATCATCACTTCCATATTTCGGCACCTTCATGCCTTGCTTTCATTTCATCATTACTCCATCTTTTCCATATTTTACAAACCACTTTCATTATTTTTATTTCACTATTCTTTTTCTTCCCTATATAAACACCTTCTCTTCTCACTCTCAACATCACCCCATTCCATCCCATTACATCTTCTTTCTCTGTTCATCTCCTTCATAAAACCTCCATCTCCACTTCCCAAAATCCAAACCCATAATATCCATATCCCACAACTACCACCACCACCACCATTACTCCATCACTACCACTCAAAATTGGCCAAAGGTGCATCATATCTTCATCACCATTCCATTTATCATCACCATCAAGAAGCATATCATCCATCCATTCCACCATCAAGGAGGATTCAAGGAGCATTGAAGGAGGAAAACAAGAAGGAGTTAGCCATTGATTTGTCAAGCTTCAACTAGTTCATTCTTTCCTTAACTCTTTAATTTACCTTGATTTACTTTATAGATTTGATGCCAATTTGTATGACTATGAGTGAGTAGTTACTTTGTTGGGGCTAGGGTTGAAAGCCCTAGCCAAACTTGTATGAATTGTTGTTTTAATTTACATTTGATATTATTTGTGATTTTCATCTTCATATGCTAATTCAAGAAGTGAACGCATTTATTCAAACTTAACTAATTTGAATGTGTTGTGTTTGTCATCTCATGAAAAAATGTTTAGGGAGTAGTTAACCTTGAGCATTGATAGCATGATAGCATCCTCTATGTGCATGTGAAGGTTGTGAGTTAAAATCACCTAGATCTAGGATTGTTTTGCTTGCATAATTATCTAAACTCAAAGCTTTATGCATCTAGGAACAATGAATTGAGACTTAACCGGTAATATGAATTGTTCTTAGGTAGTTAATTCTAGACTTATCCGGTTGGAATTAATAACATTAAAGGAGTTTAATGACACGCTTAAAGCAAGCGCATAATTTAACCCTGAAATATCGTTAGTAGTATAAGCAAATAGGGATCGTTCTATTCCGGGGATTGAGGGTACACCTGTCATTGTCAAACAAATAAAGAATTAAAATTAAAACAAAGTATAATATTCACAAAGATATTCACAACTATAAACATTTTACACAAAAAGGGGGATTTTTGATTTTGGTTTTTTTCGAAAATAAAACTAAGTTAACAAAACAAATAAAATGCAAAAACATAAACATAAAGATGGAATGAGAGAACAAAGATTAAAACTGAAGCTTATGATTAAAATCGATTCAAACCCTAATATTGTTCATCTAAGTCATGAGAAAGGAGTTGATCATGTGAACCATTCGAAAGCAAACGAATTCCCATTTTTTACTTTTCAATGCTAATTAATCTAAGCGAAAGCACCTAGATTAATCCTATCAAACATGCAATCAAACCCTAGAAAGCTAGTCAATCATGTCATGTTCAACGCATTACACATAGAGAAAGGCTATCAACTCAAGTGTACAACTTAGTATGGAAAAGTCCACCTAATTGCAATCCTCGTTAATTAAATTCGATCTTTGTCCAAAACCTTTACTACTTTGATTCAAGTTTACACAAAACGAAAAGTCGATTTCATGTTCTTAAACCTAGCACCATTCATATCAAAACCCTAAGTGTTTCGAACCACATAAGATTAAAATACAAAAGTTATCTATAACGCAAATTTAATTAAACAAACCCACATAAGCAACTCTCGAATTACAATAATAGAATCTGAAAATTCTCATTTAATCATAAAAATTCCAGAAATAATAACTTTGTTCAATCATGAATGTCAACTAAAGCAAACCAACGAAATTCAAACAAAGGTTACAAAGTAGAGGTCGAATTACACCGTGGATGGAAGATGAGGATGGATGATTTTCGTTGTGATCCTTGAAGCTTGAAAGCAAGTCTTCAATGGTGGATGGTGGAGGAATAGTCACGGCTCCTTCTTCTCCCTTCGGCCTTGCTTGAACTCCGTGGCTTGCTTTAGAGGATGGAGAGAAAATGAGAGAAGCTCACGGCAACAATATAATTTTTCTGAATTTTTCTAAGGGATGTGGAACCCTTTTCAACGTCAAAGAGGTGGGTATATATAGGAGCACGGCTAGGGTTCACAAAGCAATCAGAAATTTCCACATAGCTTCCACCAATGAGAATTCGCCAAGTAAGCTTTGTGATGTAGTCCACCCAATCATAGAATGCCAAGTAATCCGTGTGATGTGTTCCAACCAATCAAAATTCTCTAAAATACCTCCCTAATATTTAATTGCCGAATTTCCTTGGAATTATTCTGATTTTCTTCATGAATTTCGGCTAATATTCCTTTAGGGAATTTAGGGATGCACCTAGACACGTTTTCAGCTTTTCTTGGTCTCCACCTTTTTCTCTTTCCTTTTATTTCTCCCTTGAATCTCTCTTGGCGTCATCTCCTTGATTATTTCTAATTTTCACGTTGGCAATCACACCAAATTATTCCTCCAACAATATTTCCTTCCATAAAAGTCTCCCAAGAAAATCTCTCCTTGAAATCCTCAATCAATCATCTTTAATTCCCATGTTGTCACCTTGTTTTTCTCCTTAAGTATTACACGGCAAATTTAATCCCCAAGGAAAATATATTTTCCTTTTTAAAAAACTCTTCCTTGATTCCCTCCTGCTTGATTTCCTCTTTAATTTTTCACGCCATCTCCTTCTTTCCATTTATGAGCTTATTTCAGCTCATTTATTTTCAAGAACCTGAAAATAGGAACTATTAATACAAGTAGAAACTTTCTGAAAACAAGAAATGGAAACTTTCCTCACTAAAATGGAAACTTGCTAGAAATGGAAAATAGAAACTACAAAAATGGAACCTTTCTACAATAAGGAACTTTCCCACTCGAAGAATGGAAACTTTCCTAAACAGAGTTTTATTAAGGAAATAACGCAGAAAATATAGGGAAATAATAGTTAAAACGTCGCATTAAAATGCTCCTATCATTTAAGCCTTTGTAGTCTTATCCGGATGCAAAGAGGGTAATTGGAAAATTAGAATAACATCACTTGTATTTGAACTTCAATACTTGCAAGGGAGGTTAGTGGTAGACAATCCAACCCCTAACTTCATCCATTATTTTACTAGTTTAGTTTATATTTGATCATTTATTTTAATTTGGTTCACCACTCTATCCAACAAATAATTTCACTATCACCACAATGCACATACTCACCATAAGCCTAGATTTCCTTGTAAATTTAGGTTTGTGATTGTACATTTGTATATTCTAGCTCTCCTTAGGTTCACACCCTAGCTAGTGAGAGGAATCCAATCCTCGTGGGTTCGACAACCTTTCTTAAATCCCTATACTATTACTTGTACTCCTTATACTTGAGGGTAGCTATTTGGCTAACAGTTAGGGTGAACGTGATGGAACTGTTGTCCCTTGTCATTGCAGTCGTGAGTTAGAAACATGTCTGTTGTATGCACATGTTAGTCTTCTGCTGTGTAGTGAGTGTGGTGCGTTTACTTACTGGATTGTTGATTCAGTTTAATTTGTAAACTTAGTGCAATGTAATATATGACTCTAAAAAATGAGTCTGTATTGACATTGTGGGTTCTGGACATCTTTATTTGCTGTTATTTAAAGAAAAATTTTCTAGTGTTTTGTATTGATGTTTGAACCATCACTCCCGGAGTATTTAGGTTTGATTATTTGTTTATTAACTGTGCTTGAAAATCGGGGCGTGACAAGCTACTTACTTCTCCACCACATCTATGCAAGCTTTTGCCCATTTTGGTTGATTTTTGTCCATTTTAAAGAGGACGTTAAGATTGCCTCGGCAATCACACCCTGCTTTATGGTTACTTTGTTTCTCTTGGGTGTTCTTGAGCCCGCGTGTGTTCCAACAAGTAGATGAGATGACACGATGTGGTTTTACAGTTGTGGCTTCCTTTCAACCAATGACAAATAGTATTTCGTGGCAATGGATCTCATTTTGGTTTTTAGGGTTCCAAGTTTTTCTTTGTTCACATGTCTTGTATCTGGGTTAGGCTCATTGTGGGCTTTATCTTATGTCTTATGGGCCTTTGTGCCTCATTATCTAGGCCTATGTGCCTCTTTTGTTGGAGTCTTATATATCTCTTGTATTTTGCTTAATCATTTGGATATTCTAATACAATCATTGACCAAAAAAAAAAAAAAAAACCCACTCTTCCGTCAGCCTCTAGTTAAGGACCACACCTTATGGTCATTGTTACATGAATCAAAGTCAAAGGCAAAATAACAACAATGTCCGGAAAAACACTAGGCAAACCACATACTTTCTAATACTATTATACTCTCTCAAGAACTACACCTGAAAATCAGCAAGGCATACCAACTTGTTACAAATTCCGATCATTGAAAGACGATCATGCTCCAATGCAAAATTATTATAAGGAGTAGTGAATGGATGTACAAGCTTCTTCTCCTTACACCAAGCGAGTACATCGCTGTTTCCCTCGGTGAACATTTGTAGTAGAAATATCCAAATCCTTTCCTTAAAGATCTCTTACGTATTAAAAAAAAAAGAAAAAAATAAAATAAAATCTTTGTGTGTTTATTACAAAAATACCCGCTATAAAAGAACCGTCCAATAAAAGGTCAGGTCCGGTCCGGTCCGGCCCATCAAAGTCTTTCTTTCTTTCTTGCTGGCAGAAATTAGGGTTTAACTCGGAGAGAGAGAGAGAGAGAGAGAGAGGGCTGAAAATTCTGGCGACGAAGCGATGAACCCACTAACCCTAGTGAAGCGGATTCAGAACATCAATGCGAGAGAAGCTCAATTAGGGATTTCAGAGGACGCTTCATGGCACGCCAAGTACAAAGACTCCGCTTACGTTTACGCCGGCGGCATTCCCTTTGATCTCACCGAAGGCGATCTCCTCGCCATCTTCGCACAGTAAACCCCTAACCCTAACCCTAATTCCAATTCATTGCAACTTCGTCTTCAATTTTTAATCTTGATTCGGTTTCAGGTACGGAGAGGTCGTCGATGTCAACCTCGTTCGCGATAAAGGGACCGGGAAATCCAAAGGGTTCGCCTTTGTTGCGTATGAGGACCAGAGGAGTACCAATCTCGCTGTGGATAATTTGAACGGAGCCCAAGTGGTGGGTCGGACTATTAGGGTTGATCATGTGGATAAGTACAAGAAGAAAGAAGAGGAAGATGAAGAGGAGGAGCAGAGGAAGAGGGAGGAGCGAGGTGTTTGCCGTGCTTTCCAGAGAGGTGAATGTACTCGTGGAGCTGGATGTAGATTTTCTCACAATGAACAGGTAAGGCTGCCATTGCCATGATTTTGTTTTCAGTTTTCGGGCATGACTATTTTTGCAATGTCTATTGATGTTTGTGTTTTGAGGATTGATGGAATTTAAAGTCAGTATTGATTTCTGCTTATTTTAGTTTTGAATTATCTGTCTTTAGCTTCCCTCAATTGGGGGATAGTGAGCTTGATTCCTGTATGTTACTAATTATATATGTTCTACATGGTTGGAGCGAATGCAAGATCAGAGTTTATGAAGATTGATGAGGAGTTATGTTTCTTTTTTGCTATAAATTGATCTCTCTCTGCATATCTAGATGCTTATGGATGATTTTGTTTTGTATGTATTCAGAGAGCTGCAAACACAGGGTGGGGTGCTGAGGACAAGAAATGGGGACACGATAACTATGATGGTCCGAGAAAGAGTGACAAAAGACCTGGCACCATCCCCTCAAATCGTGTTCCAGAGCCTAGAGTGCGAGAAGATTTCAGCACTAAAGATAAGTTCAAGACAGTACCGGACAGGAGGGCCTTGGAGGAAGAAAAGAGGACATCAAGAAGACGTGGTGAGGATGATGAGTTGGAGCCAAGATCAAGAGAAGATTATGATAGGAGGGAAGAAAAGAGACCAAGAAGACATGATGATTATGAATTTCAGCCGAAGGCAAGAGAACATCATGATAGAAGGGAAGATAGGAGACCCAGAAGGCAAGGCGACGATGAATTTGAACCAAAGCTAAAGTCTGTAGAAGATAAGAGACTCAGAAGGCGTGGTGATGATGCTGCATATGAGCCCAAGTCTAGAGAAGATCATGTCAGGAGTGAATATGATAGAAGAGAAGATAGGAGACCAAAAAGACGTGATGATGATTTGGAAGCTCATGACATAAGGGAAGATCGTGATAGGATGGAAGAAAAGAGATCAAGGCGACCCAATCATGACGAATTAGAGCCACAGCCACGAGCAAGTCGGGATAGGAGGGAAGGAGAGAGATTGAGAAGGCATCATGATGATGAAGTGCCTCCAAAGTCCTGAGAAGTTCGCCAAAAGGGAGATTAGGAAGTAATCAATTATCACTGAAAGCTGGACCGGATACATGGAAGAATATTCATGTGACAGGGTAGACATATCGTGTGACTCATGGGTGGGATTCTAACATTGGTCAAAATGAGGGAGTAATGGTGTAAAACATATACTCAAGCCCTTAACAATTTTCACATGTCTTGTTTGTAATGCTTCCTGTTATGCAATGTTAAAGAGTTGTTTCCGGTAGATTGTGTGAGGTGTATCCTTATTTGTTGCTGATATGGTCCTTTTTCATTTTAATCTGTTCTCTCGTTTGTATATTGCATTTGATATGCCAAGGCCAAGCCAATCAATGCTTGTGGAATATCTTATCTTGCTACTTTTTGGTCATTCCTACCCGAAAGGACGAGGAAGTCGGGGTGATGATGCATGCGATAAAGGCAATGCTTATGCAAGTAAGCAACTCTGCATAATATCTGTTCTTCATTCTTAATTTGTCATGGTTGTCGTGGACATTTTAACAGATGTCTACCAACTGTGTATTGTTGAGGGCGTATCTAGGATTGATAGCTTTTCTGTTGGATTTGTGTGAAAAATTTCAATCATCAGTGCTATCTGTGAGAGCCTTCAATTCTAGGAGCTAGCTTAGGGAGTTACCTCTTAAGTCAAAAGTGAGTGAGCATTCCTTAGCCTTGATGAATACCTATCCCAATTTATAAATGAGTCATAGTCCTGCTCTTCCATTTCTTTTACTTCGACTAGGAATCAAATAATTCCCGCTTTTAATTTATTTCTTACCTTTTCAGCGTATTTCATTAACAAAAGTCCTTTAGCCTATGTTTATTTAGTTTTTTTTTTAAAATGTCACCTATATATTCATTGCTTAGACTCTTTTACAGCCAAACACTCAGTTAACAAAAACCAAGCTACTTCTGTTCTCTTTCCATTCCACTCTCACTCTTCTCTTAAGCTCTGAAACACTTGAATCTGCTTACTTCACTTTCATCTAAGGTCGAAAATCAGTAGCTACTTTATCTCCAAGTCTTGCTTCTCGTCATGCTAGGAGGTATGAAGCTAAGGGTTGATCAAACCTTCTTCTGCACTTTTCCAATTTCGCAGCTCCAAGTCTTCTATTGCCTTGCATGTCATGTATACCTCCTCTAATTCACGTATTTCACTATGACAGAACAAATGGAAGACTTTGAGATTTCAAACCACTGAGCTTCTCTATTTTGCTTCAATACCAGAAATTTTCTTTCCTTTTGGTAAGAACTTCTACTTTCTGTTAAATTCCAGTTCTTAAAGCTATTCAAGGTTGTAATGGAATGCACTTTTGATTATTACGTTTTGGTAAACCCATGAGGTTGGATAGGACTGGAAAAGACCAAAGTTCAATTACTGCACTCCAAGTGTTTGATGTTATGCCTCAAAGACAGCACCCAAGCTGAACCAGTGGGCTATTCCGTGATTTTCGAAAAACCTATACTCCTTGTTTTACTCTCAGTTTTTGACAGCTTAAAGTAGACTCTTCAATGATCATTTTGAGCTTGGTTTCAAGAAAAACGGAGTAAAAATGAGATACTTGTGCTATTTTGAAGTTACTGCACTATTTCAGGATTTCTGCAGAATCAGCGTTTCTGTCAATTTTAGATTCTTGTTTGACCCTTCATTTGAACTTCGATTAGCATGAAACTTTGCAAAATAGTAGCTTTGCATGTCTACTTCAAATCTGGAAAGTTTTGCTTGAAATCACTGAAAGACTAATTGTTGGTGAAATTTTCTTGCTCGTTACCAGTTTTCTGAAACTTTCTCAAACTTGCAGCTTATTGTTACAAACAATTGATTTGAGAACCTTTACACTTATTTTTCTGTCCTCGATCTTTAGTAAGCTAGATTAGACATGCAATGCATGCCTTGAAACTTAACTCCAGTTCGAAAGGCTTAGAAAAGGTTGTCTTTGTTCAAAAGTAACTACAAACCAGTGTTTTCTATGCATTTTGATCAGAACATTCTGATCAATGTTCTCTTTTTGGAATAAGCCCACACATGGTGAAGCTCTAGCTATTGCTCAGTCTCTAATTGAGTGATTTAGTCTAAGGGAGAAATGTTATTAGGACTGATGGTGGTTTACATGTTCATAATAGGATCAAGGACTCAAGTGAATTGAAGAGTGGTTCTGTGGTACTTGCTGGGAGTTACACATCAAGGATTCCAGGTAGGGGGTCTTCACTAGTTAGAGCTTTTCTTGAAAAGATTTCGATGTTTTTGTGCATACACATTGTATTGTTTTTATGTGGTGACCTGAGAGTGAAGGGAGCAAAGCGACTACCTTGGGTTTCGATCCCCTAAACCTCCGGAGGGGCTATACGGACTAGAGGACGTCTAACATCCTTTGAGGTGTGGCGTTACTCCTAGGTGGTATGGCGTAAACGGCCACTCTCGCTACTTCTTGCTGGTTGGTTGTACATTTATTTTAGCAAGTAAGTAGTTGGCATTAAGACCGGTCATCGGTTTGTAGAAAAGTGGGTACCCCTTCATGCATACTTTTCACTGGAAACTCTCATACAAACTTTAGTTTCCTGCTACTGTTGCTTAAAATTTTATTGGTACCAACTTTCAATTAGTTTTCAAACCTAGCTAGCGTTACTTCCTACTGAGCATATGAACGTAAGTGATGCTCACCCCTACTCATTTCAGGTACTGTGCACGAAGTTGAAAGGGAGCAGAACTGAAGTGGTGGCTTTTGGCATTTTGCTGCTTGTCAACTCCTGCCTTTTGAGGTCTTTTATCCTATTTTGAAACCCTGATGTTCTTTGGTGTTTTGAGCCTTTATTTTGCTGAAACTATTGTTGTGGAAAGATGAACTCAGCTTGTTGTAAATTTGTTGAAAGGCTCACTTTTGCCTCATGTAAATGTCTAGGCTAGTCTTCTTTTGAATCACTCTCAGTGATCTATTTTGAGCTATGTATATATTAAAGGCCATGTCTCTTAGCCCTAATATGCGAACCAGATTTGCATCCTTCTATCTCCTATTTTCAAGTTTCTAACTACTCTTGCTAAGCTTGTTATTTCAGTTGGATAAATCCTATTTGCTGTTGTCATTGCTTGAAATTTTTCCACAAATTGTAGTGTGAAGCCTCAGATTTCAAACCTCTTTGAAGTCTATTTAGTTTAGCTACCTCGAGTTTATTTAACATCAGACTTCACTTGAGTTTATGTTGTTTCTTTTCTTTCACCAAAGGTTGAGACACGTTGATCCCAATTATCAAGTTTGCAGCTGCCCAAAAACTTAGTTTCGTTATCTTTAGCCTTGCGCGTCTTAGGAAGTTCGAGTATTACTTTGTCAATACTTAAGCTTCGTAAGATACGCGGCGCTGTGACGTCAACAAGTTTTGGGGCGTTACACTATCTGTTGATAATGGTGATGGAATATCAGTGCTATTTTTTTCTCAGAAAGAACTGTGAAGTTAAATTTACAGGAGAAACCATGGTTTTCCAAGCTTGGTTTGAACCAACTGTAAGAAGCATTGGCTAGGAGCCTAAGATGATGGACAAGCATCGAGTACTAAACGATTCTCCAGCTCTGACAAAGCTTAGTCAGACGAACATTAGTGAAAGGCCTAGGGAATTTGAATGTTAGTCAACCTTGTAGAGAACAATACCATTTTACTGTTTTAGCAACTGATTTGCTTCAATCCGCGCGCTTATAATTTCAAGATTCACACTCATAAAATAGAAACAAACTCCAATGCAACCAAATCTTTTAAAGTTTAGCAGTTGATTAATTGCTGTATATATAGTTAAAAGGCAAAAAGAACAAAATTTTGCTCGAGGTGAGCGATTACATATAAAAAAGAGGCTGTACGCCAAATACTCAAAGCCGTTTACATTTACCTAGTAGTAGGCTCTCCGGTCTCCAAATGAGTGGTGACAAACAAAATTGTGCGGGTTTCTTCTAAGAAAAAGCAGTATATAGAATAAGAGTGACCATATTGATTAGGAATTGTGTTCCCCTCTCGCATCAATCACAATCGAGCCATCAGCACTGATATCAATGGTTTTTCCAGTTACCCCTTGTACTAAACCAGGCACGAGAACACGGCCTCCTTCATAAGTAAACATGATGTCTTCGTCTTCATATCTATCTTCATATTCACAGTCATCATCGTAATATTCATCGTCATAGTATTCAACTTCACAGTATTCATCTTCATCCATGCTTCCTAAGGATGTTGGTCTTGTCATGATGCAAACACCATCATCTGCAATGCAAACTGCTTGGCTTTCCTGAAGCAGAGTTCCCATTTCAGAACCAAACGCCCTCTCTTTGAAAGCAAACTCATTCTTGTTGCTATAAGTTGGTATGCTATTTGCAGAGGCAAATTTGTCTGAAAAAGTCACAGCCTGGTTTGTAAGTAGCGTCTCATTTTGACTGACGATTTTCTTTTCAGTTAATTTCTGAAGTTTCGCATTTTTCCAGTCTTCGGCTATGGTTATAGTGCTGTTGGTATCCCAGGTGTGAAGAATTCGGTCTGGACCAGGTTGCCACAACAGATCTCCTGTGCTTTTCTTTAGTATAAACTTGAACTGGATTGCTCTGTCAATTGGTATGTCCTATTTGAAACCATCCAAATTCGAAAACGACATTATGACTTCACAGGATTAACGTCTGTTTTGACCAAATTTACAACTTCCAAATTATTAATACTATGCTTTTGAAGTTCTTACCAGGTCAACTGTCCAAATGTTTCCATCTGACCAGTTAAGGGGTATAGCACTTGAAGGGTTCCACTGTCCAATGATAGGTTCATTCCCTACTAAGAGAAAATTATCACCGAAGCGGCACTTCTTGTGTAATTGGAATTGGACATGAACGGTTTTTGATGGCGCTGTGAAGCAGAAAGTAACAGTGACTTTATATTGAGAAGCAGATCGAAACTGATTGTTGAAAGCTTAACAAGATCAAAGTAATATAGTAAACTTACCTGCTGGTTCGATCCCAATTCCTGCTGAGTCTGGGTTCCTTAACACCTACTCATGAGTTTTAGAGAGTTAAATCAGATGATCAAGTTGGGGAAGAGAAATTAGATGATCGAACATACAAGTCAGTTTAGCTAAATTCTCTATCCTTCACCATGACTAGTTTGAAGTTTTAGCTGGTTGAAACAAACTTACAGATATGTGGAGTCTTATACCTGACAACATATTGGACTTTAACATGTTATGTAAAAGAAATCAAGAAAGCAGCATTGGATTGAAAAGATTGAAATACTGAAATACTGCACGGGGGAACTGTTTTGAGTGATTTTGTGTTTCTACCGCCCGTAATAGCCTGGTTCATCGAGTCAAGAATGCCAAAGAAACAAACTAATGAGAATGGCATGAAAGAATTCGAGGATTTTAGTACCCTTGTTTCAGATGAGGCAACCGATCGAATAGCTTTGTGCCTAGGCAAAGAAGTATGATGATGAACATTTGCATTTGAATTCCAAACCCTTACAAAGCAAATGCTAGATTGACTCAGAAGAGCTTTTACAGGCGATGGACGCTTGTTAGTATTAGCCTTTGCAAACAACGTCGTGGAAGATCTTGCAAAGGCTTCCATTTGGCTCTGTTGTATCAGAAAGAGAGAGAGTCCTAATGATATAAAATGAACAAAGCTATATGTATAACAGGCATATAGGCATGAGAAATGAGAAGGGTACGGATCTGACATCAGGTGGAAACTCAACACATGGCAGAATCAGGTTGGACTATTTTATATTTATACCATGCACGCAACATGGTAAAAGCTCTCGTGCCCTCAACTGAAATGAGAAATCTGAGCCCTGTTTTAGTGCGAATTTTCAGTTTTGGTTTTACTACTGTTTGATTGGATCTGATACAATAATAGGAAAAAGAATTTCTTACAACTTTTGAGTCGAACCGCTTTATGAGGATGCCCATTTCAACCCATTTCAACCCAAGAAAGAAATCCTTTGAACCATAGGGAACATGGAAAAAGAGAGAGAAAAACAGATAATAATAGAAGGTAAAAATTTCAGCAATATTCCAAATACACATTCATTGAGAAAATAAACGAAGGTGACCTAGTTATCTTCCATTCTCGACAAGTTCGACTCAACAGATTCCACATCATAACAGAACATGTATATACAAAAGATGAACACTTATCTAATGTTTTTGTAGGAGCGAGATTTAGGGAGCAGCAGAAGCTTTCCATTTTCACCAGTAATCATAACATGATCGAGCAATGCCCCTCTCTAAAATGATGAAACCGATATCGATCTCTCAGAAAAATCTCCCTATTATAATTATAAAGCTTAGATATAAGCTTAGCAACTGAGTGGCAGTCTCCACAAACACGAAGATTCTTCACAACGCGAATTGGTTGAGATGGCTTGGAGCTAATAAGTCCAAAGGCAATCGCTAGTTTTTCACTATGAAGAATTAGAGCCTGTTCCTTCATGTCCTCTTCCTCAACAAATTGCAGTAGGTGTTTGGCACATATCCGATTGACTTCAATCTCCCTGCTATCTCATCCAACTTTGAGTAGATATCTTTGGATATAAGGATGAGTATTATCCTATGAAGCATGGATACGGCAAAATTCTGACTATGGTGTATCGTATCCGTATCGGATACGGATACGGATACGATACGCACTGGGTGCGTATCTAAGACCCTCAAAACGTATCATTGACTATGTAGCATCGGTTGACTTTGTTGATACGTCTTGAATACGGTTTGACCTGATTTTGGATACGCACAACTCCTCTTCGATCAGTTCTCTCTTCGCGTCTCTGACTCTCTGTTCGTTGCTTATTCGCGACTTCGCAGCTAGTGGGTATGTTCAGATTGAAACCTTGAAGGTTGATCAGTTCTCTCTTCGATCAGTTGATTCAGTTCTCTCTTCGCGTCTCTGACTCTGTACGTTGCTTCTTCGCGGCGTCTTTCTCTGTGCGTTGCTTCTTCACGACGGGGATGGATATGATCTGATTGGAAAGCTTGAAGGTTGAAGCGGTGTGGCCGTGTGGCCGGGTTGATTTGTTGAATGCTTGAAGCCTTGAAGGTTGTTCTGGGCTATTAATCTATTATGTCCAGATTGAAAAAATCATCTTATATCAATTGGAAAATTCTATCATACAGATCTGCATACCATGCAGATCTGTGTGTCAGTCAGTGATTAGCTGGGTGAATTAAATATATTATATGGTGGTGTAAGGAGAGCCACACGATGAGAAGAGAGAGAAAATCAACGGCCTACAATCTATCTGCATATTATGCAGATCTGCATGACAGCCGAATCCATATCAATTATAGTGAGTGGGGTTGGGGTTGGAATCAATTACGGGTTGCCAGCAATTATCCTTTATATGTCCAATTCTCTTTCTCTAAAACATTACATAAATTGGTTATTGTTAAATATATTTATTAATATATATATATATATATATATATATATTATTTTAAAAAACGTATCGTACCCTGTTTTTTTGAAAAAAAACGTATCCGCGTATCGTATCGTATCGCACCCCGCACCCCGTACCCGTGTCAGTGCATTATAGGTATTATCACCAACTAGAAACTCATGAACACTACCGTTGATTTCGATTGAGCTACACCCAGGTTCTTTCTTTATTCCAGAATCTCGCATGAGCTTCCTTAACCCAGAAACTGCTTCCCATTTCCCTGTTTTGGCATATATATTTGATAAGAGTACATAGGCTCCATGATTTCTGGGATCTAAGTCGAGCAAATGGCTACAATAAGCCTTTCAGCAAGTGCAAGTGTGCAACATTCCCATGGCGCGTACATGCCCCAAGCAGAGCCCCCCATACAGAAGGAGTGGGAGAAATTGGCATTTTCTCTATCGGTTCTGCAGCTTCCTCCAAAATATTACCTGAACGACCAAGAATGTCAACCATGCAGGCATAGTGCTTTATTCCACGCACAACTCCATAAACTCGCTCCATTTGATAGAAAAATGTTCTTCCCTCATCCACCAATCCAGCGTGGCTACACGCGCATAATATGTTAGTAAATGTCACAGCATTTGGCTTCACCCACTACAACAAAATTGGTCTTTTACGGCGCACATTTTACGGCGCACATTTGACGTGCGCCGTAAAAGACTGTCATTTACGACGCACATTTTATGTGTGTCATCGAAATGTCTTTATTCGGGTCATTCACAGCGTGTATCTTATGTGTGCCGTAAATTTAGTTATCTATTAACGGCGTGCACAATATGTGTGCCGTAAATCGGTTATTTTACTAGTATTTTACGACTTACTTTTTTAGCATGCCGTAAATGAGTTATAAAATATTAAATTTTTTTTTTTAATGAAAATATTACTCCTCTTTAGTATTTTCCTGATGAATATCGAAGCAAAGCCCTCTCTCTCTCTAGATGAAGTTCTTGAGCTCAGGACCTGCCCACGCATTCGATCTTCCTTCTTCCAAGATCAAATTGATTTCATCTCAGAGTCCATGGATTATCTCCCTCACTGCCTCTCTGTTTTTCCAGCGACCTCTCTCTGAAACCTCTCTCCGTCCCCGAAAGATCGGCGTCCGATTCAAGCATTTCCTTCCTCAAATGCATAGCTCGCTCGCAGCGATTCGTGCATAGCTCGACCTCCTTTATTAAAGGTTTCGATTTCAATTAAATTTCAATCTCAGCAATTCGTTTTTTCGTTTTGGATTATCTGTTCATATGGATTCGATTTCAGTTTTAGTGTTTCTTGATTGTCAGTTGTGGATTCGATTTGCTTCTCAGTTTTCTAGGTCTGAGCATTCTGGTAAGCAAGCCTGAATCAACCAATTTTCATGTCTGAGCTCGACGTCCAGATTCCTACTGCCTTTGGTATGTTTCATTGTATATCACTTGTGTGATTATGCACTTGCAGGGATGGTTGCGAATATGTATATGAATTTATTAAGGGATGTTGTTTCATAGCTTTGGTCCTAGTTTAGTCTGAAAAATTGGATGCCTAGATGCGTAGATGGATCGTTTTTAGGTGACGTTATTCAAGTATGATGGTTTTTCTTTGTTTTTGTTTAGAGTCAAGAGTGATGAGTTAGGTCTGGCTTGTTAGTTTCAAGTGATTCTTTGTAATTAGAATTTATAAATAGAAACTGTGTGGTAGAGAATGTTTTGTATTCGGGGACGTGCCCTGTGGGCTATGCATTAAACTTTTGTTTGAGTAAAGGTAGATTAATGAACTATTAGACACGCTTCTTTGTGCCGTAAAGTTGTCTTTTACAGCACACATTGTGTGTCGTAAAAGACCAGTTTTGTTGTAGTGACCTTAGGCTCAAGCATTTTTGAGAAAAAGTGCAATGCATCCCTCCCCTGACCGTGCATTGCCAAAGCAGCAATAATGGCGCTCCAGACAAATACGCCTCTTATCTCCACTGAATTAAAAACCTCAAGAGCCTTCTCTAGATTTCCGCATTTTGCATACATGTCGATAAGCGAGGTTGTGAGGTGACAATTCAACTTCATTCCCTGCTTCTTTACGTAAACATGTATCCAGCCGCCAAGATCAATCGCTCCCAATTGAGCACACGCTGCCAGAGTACTAACTAGAGTAACCTCATCAGGCTTGGGACCCTTGTTCTTCTGCAACTCATGGAAGATAGCTAAAGCCTCTTTCGGCCTACCATTCTGTTCATAAGACGAAATGAGCACATTCCACGCAGCAATATCCTGACTAGGCATGGCAGCAAAAACATGCCTAGCCTCATCATATTTCCCCATCCGAGCATACCCATCAAGCATAGTAGTCCACGACACAACGTCCTTCTCCGGCATCCTTCCAAACAATCTCTCCGCATCTTCAACACTCCCGCATTTCACATACATATCCAGCATAGCATTATTCAAAGTCAAGTTCTCTTCAACTCCATGCCTTTCAACATTCAAACAAACCCACCTCCCAAACTCCAAATCCGCCTTCTTTGCGCAAGTTGACAAGACCATGGTCACATCATTCGGCTTCATATTCTCCGTCTCCATTTCCTTAAACAACTCCAACGCCACCTCAGGGCCATTCCCTGAGCAAAAGCCGTGATAACAGAATTCCAAGTAACAACATCCTTCTTATAAGTCTTCAAAAACACCAAACGCGCCAAATCCAAATCCCCGCACGACCCATAAAAGTGAATGAGCGAATTAACAATGTAAACATCCGAACCCAGCTCAGCTTTTATCACCATGGCATGAAAACCTCTCCCAACCTTGGAAACCCGGAGCTCCGAGGCGCCTTGAGCAACAAAAAGGGAAAGTAAACTTATTGGGGCACTCATCACACTCGTAAAGCATCTGCAGAAATACGAGAATGCTTTCAATCGGGTCGGGGCTGGTACATTCACTTGGCGTGCATACTCGAGGCTCGAGAAGGAAGAGAGAGCAGCAGCTGTGATGAGCTTACTAGCGGAATAAGGGGTCGAAGAATAGGGCTGTTTTGAGCATTTGGGAATGGACTTGCTTGAGCTGATTGATGGTGGTGCATTGGTCTATCAGTGGAAGAAGCGGTTGGGTTGGGAAGCGAAGGTCGTTATTGACGGTTGGGGAGGGAGTGGTGGGATGACGTGGGAGAGAGATAACTGGGGTGCCTAGAGTTACTATGTCTTCTGCGGTCCAAGTTGATACATAACCACATTTTTCTACTTAAAACGGCTTTTATTACCCGACATGATAAGGCGGTCCAAGTTGATACATAACCACATTTTTCTACTTAAAACGGCTTTTATTACCTGACATGATAAGGCCCAGGCCCAGGCCCAGGCCCGCAGAAACTTTGTTTACATTCTGAAGCCTCAAGGCCTTTTTCTTTGGGAGGAGTACTAAAGTAGGAGTTGCTGCAACATAGGGCTGGGCATTTAAGCCCGAAAACCCGCAAATCCGGACCGGCCAGTCAAAGCCCGACCCGAATGGGCCAGGCCTAATTTTTTTTTAACCAAACGGTTTTGGCCCGGGCCTTGACCTTCAAACAAACGGTTCGGGCCGGGCCTTGTCTCTCAAAGCTGTCAAAGCCCGTCAGGCCCGGCATAGAGGCCCGGCATAGAGTAAAGAGGATAGATGTTCATGTAGTATTGGTCCTCATATAAGCCTCAAAATCTTTATCATAGGATCATACACATAGGATTGCACTCTTCACTCAAATACCTAATCCTAATCCTCATTCCTCAGCCTTCATTTCTAATTTTCTTCGTGTAGCCCGATCTGAACCTAATAGCAACGAGAGGCCGCCTTCTTCTCCTCCGCTGAGACGCCGAGACCCCCGCCGCTGAGACGCCCAGGGCAGCTCTCTCTCTCTCTCCATTTCACCTGCAGAGCTACAAGCCCGAGAGCCCGAGACTGCTATCTCTCTTCCGTTGTCGACCGAGTTCATCTTCCAATCTTCGTCTGAGTTCGCACTGTCTTCGACTCTTCGTCTTCGTCTTCACCGGAGAGAGTTCATATCGCACCAGAGGCCGCCTCCGTCTCTCAGTTTCTCCCTCTCCTCCGCCATAGCTGTGAGGCTGAGACACCAAAATAGGAGCCCGTTGTTCTTCAGGTCTGCCATCTCGTTTTAGCTTCATGGGTTCCTCAGTTTATTGATAAATTTGATCTCTATTTGTGCTTATTTGGTTTGTAGCTAAACTGGGATTTGGGTTTTTGTTCAGTTCATTGCTTTCTAGTATTTGTTCCTATATTAAGAGATCTGCAGTTTCTGGTATTTTTGTATATTGAGTTGTTGATAATCTTGAATATTGGTATTGAAGTAGGTTCTGTGTGTACTCCTAGTTGAGTAAACTTTTGGCTCTTGAATGGTTCTTTGTTATTGAAGTAGGTTCTGTGTGTAGTGCTAGTTGAGTAAAGTTGCAGCTTGAATAGTTCTTTGTTATCTAAATCTATTTATGATGGCTATTGTAGGGAAAACTGTGGAAGCCAATTGATGGATGGCTGCATTGCTGCTGGATAGAAGACTGGAAAAATGGCTGCTAAATTGTTGTATCTGAATTAGGACTATCTATTTAATTTGATATTTGTATTTGAATTTGGACACTTCGTATTTGAATTGTAGCTTCAATTGTTCTTGATGAATATTTGAATTTGGATATTATGTGTTCTGGATATTCGAATTTGCAGCTTGAACTTTGGATCGTGATATTGTGTTTTGATTCAAATCTTCAACAGGTTGATATGAATGAAATCTGGATATATAGCAAAGTAGATATGGATATATATAGGCATAAGCAAAGGTAAAATACAGGTATTTGGGCCCGAAAGCCCGGAAGCCCGGCCTGAAATGAAACTGGCCGGTCCCTGATTGTGGAAAAACGGGCCGAGTCCGGGCCCACTAAAAATTAAGTCAGACCCGGCCCGTGCCCAGCCCTACTGCAACATGCAGGGTTTACCATTTTGTAATTTTTCTTGTAAGGAAAAAAATAGTTTTTAACGGTGTGAAGTCTCTTTTAGTGGGAAAACATGTGGCGGTATATCATTCACGGGACATAATTTTTGAGGATAGCAAATCCACTTCCCATCGCAAGCTCGTATGGCTTGAGTTTTAATATTTTTTTTTTTCACAACTTGGAAAAGAAAAATAAAAGGAGTAGACTCTCGTAGTTCTTCGAGACATGTAATTTTTTTTATTTAATATATTTTTGTGTAAGAAAATAAGGGGGACTATTATTTGATTTCAATCAAATAATCTGTTTTCTTTCAATTAAGTAATTCTGACTAGACTAAGCTTAATTTATGCATCAGTTGAAATAAACTGTATCATGATCTTAGTTGTTGAGTAGTTTTACTTAAGTTAGCTAACTCTACTCTATGCAATTATATGAGGGGTGGTTCTAGTTGGACCTCCAAATTTGGTATATGGACCTCCATCATTTTTCAATAGTTATTGGACTTTGTCAACTCATATAAAAAGATATATAAGGATACAGAGAGAAAGAGAAAAGAAAAAAAAAAACTCTTCTTACCTCCCACGACAAACTAACGACGTTTTCCTTTTTACTTTCAAAGTATGTTTAATGTACGATTATGTTTCCATGTACAACTCTATCTCTATGCTTGTAATCCTCTATATAAAGAGGCCCTTATTATCAATGAAAGTACTATTCAATTCTCTCCCAATTCAGTTTTCCTTAAACACGTTATTAGCACGAAACACTAACCCTGAAACCCTAAAATCGTAGCCTTCAAATCCTAGCAACCACCGCAGCATATATTGAAGCCCTCAATACCAGGAGTCCAGAACCGGTGGCGCCACCCCAAGAACCGACCGGAAACCTATTGAACCGGCCATTGGAAGTTCCCAACCACCCGCAGCAAATATTCCACCGGTTCACCACCTTCCAGACCTCCAATTACTACCAAATTTTTCCAAAAGCAGCGTCTCAATCCCATAATCCGGGAACCGGAAAAACTTTTCCTGGAACCGGCCATTTAATCTCCGAACTGGCCAAAAGTTCAGGCTGCACTTTGAACCGACAGAAAAGAAGAAGAAAGAGAGAAGAAAGGAAGGCCCAGCCCAGAGAGAAGAAAGGAAGGCCCAGCCCAGAAGAAGAAAGGAAGGCCTAGCCCAGAAGGAGAAAGGAACAAGGCCAGAAGCCCAGAGTCAACTCGGCCCACTGACCCACCGCCGCTGCCACGTCAGCACAAGGACCCACTGCCACGTCAGCAACCGGATCCCAGCGCCACGTCAGCATAGGTCAACGCCGGCTGACCATTTTCGGTCAACTTTCCGGCGACTTTTCCGGGCACTTTTTTCAGGTCAAATTTTCGGGCGACCTATTTCGAGGTATTTTTTTCTTCTAAAAGTTCCCTTTTTTTTAGAGTTTTTTAATTCAATTTCTCTTCTTTTTCTCGGGGACTTGCAAACTCCCTTCTTCTACCGCCCTTTCTTCATCATAAGGGAGACCTAATTAAGCCGAACTATGGGGTTCGTGCTCACTCCAAGCTTGGAGCTTGTTGAGATCTCCAAGCTTAGAGTTTGTAGAGAATTTATGGATAGACCAGTTACGTCATTGTTTTGATCTAATCCAATACCTCTTGGAATTGAATTTTTTGGAAGCGATTACGCTCAGAAATTCCTAATTTCTTGGAAGCGATTACGCTCAGAAATTTTTATTGTTTTCGTGGTATCCTTTTTCGCTTCCAAACTAACCCTAATTTCTTGTTCTCTTTCAGGATGAGTAACCTGAACAAATTGGACTTTGCTCCATTGGGAACAACTGGCTCTGGATATCACAGGTGGGTTCGTGATGTCCGCCTGCATCTCAAGGCCTATGGAATCCTGGATACGATTCTTGAGCCTAGCCAGGACGTGCTAACTGTTCAGCAAGCTCAAGCTTTGGAAGCAAATAGAGCAGCCTTAGAGGCAAATAAGGCGAAAGCCATCATCCTAATGATTCATCATATGGATGATTCGTTCTAGTACGAGTGTATGAATGAAGAAGACCCTAGAAGGCTGTGGGTCTCACTCGAAGAAAGATTTGGCAACGTTCGTGACTCCCTACTTCCTGACCTAGAAGTGAGATGGCATAGCCTCCACTTCTGTGATTTCAAGTCAGTTCTTAACTACAACTCGGAAGCACTTCACATTAAATCTTTAATGGAATTCTGTGGTAAAGAGATCATAAATGCGATGTTGATTGAGAAGACTCTCTCTACCTTCCCCGTCTCTACATTGATGGTTGCTAAGAACTATCGAATCGATGTTACTGCAGGACGGATCACAAGGTTTCATGAGCTCATTGGAGCTATGAATGTCGCTGAAAAGCATGACAACGTCTTTGTGAAGAATTATAATTCGAGATCTGTGGAAACAGAGCATATTCCGGAATCCAATTATAGTCGCGCCCCTAAGAGAGGGTGCCAAGAGCGAAACCCTAATCTTAGGGATACTTCTGGACGTTCTGGTCCAGATAATCGCTCTACTTGGGAAGGTAACTGCCAAAATAGGCGAACACGGAACCGAAGAGGTCAACGTGGAAAGAGAGAGGGAGGTAACGCCTCTGACCATGTTGGTGGCGCTACCAACACTAAGAGCCATCTAAATGACGCTTTCAAAGCACCTCAATCAATGGAGTCTGAGCAAAGAGATGTATGTTCTAGATGTGGAGAATCCGGTCATTGGGCACACATTTGTAGAGCTCGTCAAGAAATTGCCACCGCCTACAAAGCATATTGTGAAGCAAGAGAAGCTCACTATGTGGAACAAGAAGATCATGAAGATGATCTAGAGTGAAGGGTTGAAGACTACAAATCTGGCTGGGATCAATAGATCGCCAATTCTGTTTAAGTCTTTATTTTTCCAAGAGATGTAATAGGCAATTGCCATATACTTTATAGTAAATGCCAATGGTTTAGTCTTTCTTCAAAGTAGGCTCATCCAAAGTAAGTGTGATGTCTAGGAAGGTTCTGAGATTAGTGGTACTTAAGCGAGCCTTGCTCCACCGACATCTCTCTACTCACCTGGTCACATTTATTTTGGAATTACCGAAAGAAGTTAGACGACTACCATTGTTTTGCATTAGCTAGCATTTTGGATTAGATTTTCTTTGGTCAAAGAGACAATGATGTAACTCCGTTGGCTTATGAATAAAATTTTGAGTTCTTTTCATTATGACTCCATTTTTCATGAGCATATGACTTTGTGACTACGATGGCTGGGCCATCAGTATTGATTCAAGGACATGGAATAGCCCAAGTTCTCCCTTGCCAAATGGCACCTTGATTACTGTCACAGAAACTCTCTACGCTCCTAAGGCAAATCGCACCAATGAATAGCCAACAGATTCCATGCGAAAAAGCATGTAGAGAACGAAAATAAGTTCCTTTGCAATGCCTCTAATGATTGCGAGCAAAGGCGCATCTTAGAGAAGTTTATGTGTCTCTCTAGTGGACTCTAGTCACTTTTCGAGCTATTAATCCAATAAAAGTTATTAGAGAAGATCACTTGGATTTAGACACATATTGGCTATGTCACGACAGGATAGGTCATCCTAGTCCTGATATGATAATCCGTCTACTAAAGACTTTACATGGACATCCTTTCTTTCGAGCGAAACGAAACATGCATCAAAAGTTGATTCCCGGACTAAGTGTGACCGCCGCCGCTGTCTTCTGAGCTGCCGCCGTCCACCACCAGCCTAGGGCTAGCATATTCCTTATCCATGACGCCATGGATAGCGTACATCATGGTGATGACGCCCCAGGTGATGTTACAATCACTAACTTTGCTTCAAATAACGTTTCAGACGCTTAACCCCAACCAAAATCCTCATTTGTTCATTCTAAGGCCTCTCGCTCGTTTTACAAAGCCCGTTCCTTAGGGAAGTTAGGACTGAGACCGTCCTATGCAAAGGATATGAAAATACTCATTATGTTCTTACATAGAATCCGTGGGGATTCTGTGGACTAGTTCAACCAACTTGCGGACGTTTAAATATCTCATGATGTTGGTTGACACGCAAACACGCTGGTCACGTGTTGTGCCATTGTCCACTTGTAATGCTGCTTATGCTACACTCCTAGCAAATATCATATGACAACTGGCTCACTCCTCGGATCATCCTATTCTGTCAATTGGACTTGACGATGCTAGAGAGTTTACATCGAAGACTTTCGATGGTTATTACATTGGGGCTGATGTTGGACATCACATTCCCATGAACACACCCAAATGGTCTCGCGAAAATGTCTACGATGGTAGTCCGGACATTGGTAATGCGTACCAATCTCCTTATATCCGCTTGGGGTGATGCAATATCGCATGTAAGTATGCTAATTCGTCTACGACCCACCGCCACTCAATCTACCTCTGCGTTACAACTAGTGACTAAGTATAAGTATCGTACTTACTCATCTTTGAGTGTGCCATTTATGTGCCAATTGTGCCGCCACAATGCTCTATGATGGGTCCTTACAGACGAATGGGCAACTACGTTGGATTTGAGACTTCAACAATCGTCCGCCACTTAATGCCCTTGCTAGGCCATCTCCTTACAGCTAGATTTACTGATGTCACTTTGATGAGACAATCTTCTCATCATTAGGGGGAGATAAGAACACGAATATTCAGCAGGAACGACAGGAATTGTCGTGGCCTGTCCCCACTATGTCTCATCTCGATCCCTATTAAAGTGACTAGATCACACACATTTGCTGCATATATGCCTGCAAGGAAGGACGTCCCTACGAGAGGACGTAACGCCACCTTATAGGCCATGGCCCTAGCTAGGATGCTTGGGAGGCCCGTGGGTTCGAATGATACTTTGGCACATTCCAATCCTTTGATCATTAAGACTCAAAATCCGTCTCATGAGTATCTTCCGGGTTATGGTTATCGTTGGGGGACTCCTCAACGTCAGAATCTAAACTTGAGAATATAGAGCTCTTTGAAAATTACACTAGTGTACATGAGACGTGGGATAGAAACTCTATCATAATTGATGATGTAGTTGCGCATTTCGTTGTACATGAGTTTGTTGAGTCCGATGATATCGAACCACGCTCCATTGATGAATGAATGCCAACGTAGAGAAATTTGGCCTAAATGGAAAGATGCGATCCAGGTTAAGTTGGATTCTCTAACGAAGAGGAAGGTTTCTGAGCCAATGATGTCAACACCTCCTAACATAAAACCTGTTGACTAATAGGTATTCGTTAGAAAGTGTGATGAGAAAAAGAGATGGCAATCTCGCCTTATGGCGCAAGGCTTCTCACAAAACGCCCTGGAATCGACTACAATGAGACATATTCTCTCGTAATCGATGTCAGTGCACTCCACTACCCTGTCAGTTTGGTAGTTTTTAATAACTGATTATGCAGCTTACGAATGTGGTCACTACGTATCTCTATGGGGATCTAGATACGGAATATACATGAAGGTTCATGGTGAACTTCATTTACCCAAGTCAAGTAGCTTTAGACCACGGAGCGCGTTTTACAAAGAGATTGAAGCGCTCACTAAAGTGACTACTTGATTGGGAAGAGATATGCCCGCGCGTTTTCATAACAAGTTTCAGATTCTATCGCGGTTCATGTTGGACATGATCTTCATTAAAAGCCCTTAAAGAGTTAAGGGAAACCGTTGAACACTTGAAATCTGAGTTTGAGATGAAGGATTTTGGGAGAACACGATTATGTCTCGGTTTGGAACTTGAGCATCGTGTCGATAGATGCTTAGGCATTTTGACAGGATCAAAGCCTTCAAGCACCCCCATGATCGTCCGTAGTCTTGATCCTGAAAAGGATCCTCTTCATCCAAAGGATGATGACAAAGATGTGCTAGAGGCAGAAGTGCCTTACTTAAGTACAATAGGCGCATTATTGTACTTATCTCAATGCACAAGACCGGACATCTCATGTGTTGTGAACTTGTTGGCTAGATATAGCTTTGTGCCAACGCGACGTCATTAGATTGGTGTAAAAGATATCTTTCAGTACTTGAGATGTACGATTGATATGAGCTTGTTCTATCCCTACAGAGAGACGATGAATTCAGACCCATCACACACCAGGAACGCCGCCAACACTGGCCTGCGTCCACTATCCCCATCCCAAAACGACATGTGTTTTGGAACGTTTTGCTGATGTTGGGTATCTCTCTGACCCACACAAAGGTCATTCCCAAATTGGTTAAGTGTTCACCATGGGTAAAGACCGTGATATCTTGGCGGTCTACAGAACAGACCCTAGTCGCTATATTTTCGAACAATGCAGAGATTATTGCTCTTCACGAAGTGGTTCGGGAATGTATATGGGTTGGATCCATAATTACGCATGTTCGAAACAATTGTGGTTTGAAGTCTACCACAGATGAGACTACGAGCATTTAGGATAATGCTGCTTGCTTTGAACAAATGAAGCAAAGGCTACATCAAAAACGACAACACCAAGCATAATCAGCAACAACAGACTCTCCTCAAGATCAAAGTGAAGGTTTGATATGAGGACAATGTGGCAGACTTGTTCACTAAGTCATTGCCTAAATTCTACTTTCGAGAAACATGTTGGTAGCATCGTTTGTGGAAGTTATCCGAACTCCCATGACCGTAGTCATCAGGGGGAGATGTCTACATGTATGGTCTCGAAATGTGAAGGGTGTGTTGTGCTCTTTTTCCCCTTCGACCGATGTTATTTTTGTCCCACAGGGTTTTTGTTACTCGGCAAAGTTTTTAATGAGGCAACGAGAGGAGCACCACGTTTGGGCGACACAAGGGGGAGTGTTCAAGTAAATCCAGAATATGTGTCTGGCCCAAACTCGAGGTTACTTGCTCTAGTTGAAATAGGGTTTATATTAGAGATATTCTTGGAGAATCTTAGGAGATATCCAATCAATGTACGATTATGTTTCCATGTACAACTCTATCTCTATGCTTGTAATCCTCTATATGAAGAGGCCCCTATTATCAATGAAAGTACGATTCAATTATCTCCCAATTCAGTTTTCCTTAAACAAACAAAAGATTGTTAAAGAATAAATTTAATTGTTCAAGGATATTTTGGTAAAATTAAGGAGGTGCACTTAGCTATTTAAGTATTTAAAAAAGTGAATTAGAGGTCCAATAAGTAGGAGAGGTCCAAATAGCAAATTTAGAGGTCCAACTAGAACCCCCCTTATATGAGTTCTGATCATGAGACACTATATTTTACACAAATCTTTACACATCTTGTAAGCCATTAGATTTTAAAATATTTAATGGTTCAGATTTGTTGTTTAAATGATGTCAACACTGTTGGGTGTGTGGATCCAATTCCACATAGGATAAGGATTTGTTAATCCTTGATCAAAGAGGAGTTTTGATTGTTTCCTACCTGCTTACATAATCCTACTTGGTAATGGTTTCTATGTCTATTGGGAATAGGTTTCCAATGTCTTATAGGGTTTGGTTAGATATCCATAAATAGGGGCATATGTTGTAGTAGAAGATTAAGTCTTTGAAGCATTAAATAGAGAGAGCAAGTGAGGTCTTGAGAGTTGGTGAGAACTTCTTGTGAGAGATTCTTGTATTCTTGTTCGTGTATTCTTCTTCTATAGTGAAACCCAAGCAGCCCGGGGACGTAGGCAAAGTTCTTTGCTGAACCTCGTTAACAAGTTCGTGTTTGTTTTCTCGATCGTTTATCTATATTGTTTTGCACTTGTCTGCTTCCGCAAGAGGAATTCTAGGTCGAATTCCTAACAAACACAACACCAAGTGATGTGGAAATGACATGACATTACATATTTCAAATCTAAAATTATAATTAGATTAAACTTTTCTTTATTAAACGTAAAAACAAAATCAAAATTTGGAAAATCAAAATTTGAAAAATCAAAATTTGAAAAATCAAAATCAACTGTACACGATGAAAAGAAAAGAAGAAGAAGAAGAATAGAATAACAAGGATGCTAATCGTTTCCCTGGGTATATGCCATCTTGATCTTACAACATCTTTGTATATGAACCCATGGGTACGGTTTCAGATTTAAACTGGGTTTCTAGTCTCTGTTCCTTGCAATACCGGGGTTTGGGATTCTCGAACCTTAGAAAGGAAACAACTAATTGGCTACATACTGTTAATATGTTCCATTCACCGTTAGAGTTGCACTTGCGTACATGTGAATTGCATCACCTTCCTTAATCGCTTCCATATTAAATTTTACATCACTTTTGATCTTATGTTTAATTCATTTTCTTCTTTACTTGAATTTGCTTTGGATGTGTTGACTGTGGATGAAATGAAGTTATTTGTTATTCCGCTATAGGCAAATTGGAAGGAGAGGGACGCTATGTTGGCTTAATTATTCACTAATCATAAAGCTTTTCTGCTTGGATAATGTTTATATGCTTAATTACTTGCTTGTAAATTGATGACAAGTAATAATTAAAAAGGTTTTTAACCATTTACCCTAATTAGAGATTTTTTTTCTCTTTACACCACCCACTTATTTTTTTTTTCTACTTACCCATAAAGACTCTAATAAGGTCTTGCCTAATACCCAATTAATTAATTTTTTTTATAAGACTATTTTGCCCTCACCCCTTTGTTACATAGAGAGATGGAGAGAGAAAATGGAAGAGAGAGAAGCCATAGGAGACTTCGCCGGTGTCCCGTCACCGGTCGCTAGACTCCGGTCACTGGTCGCTTGACTCCGGTCACCTCGCCGGACTCCCGTCACCGGTCACGGGAATTCGGTCACCGACGGCCGGCCATCGGACTTCTCTGAAAACCTAGCCGGAGGTCCCCAAAGAGGTCGTTGGAGATCTCATAGGTCGCCGAAGAGGTTTATTGCCACCCAATAGACCTTTAATGCCCCCAAATAGACATTATTGAGGGTAATTAAAGTTTATGAATCTCGCTGGAGGTCGTCGGAGATTTCATAGGTCGCCAGAGAGATTTATTGCCCCCCAATAAACCTATCAACTGCGGGAAATGGAACTAATCTCCCTAAAATTAGACAAATAAAATTGTAATTAAAGAAAAAGATAAGGAGATTACATCAATTCAAAACTTTTATTGGGGGCAATAAATGTTGAAAAATGTTTTGTTGCCCCCCAATAAATGTTTTATTAGGAGACAATAAAACATTTTTGTTTTCTTTTTTCTTCCCTTCTAGGCCTTCTGCCCAATTTTTGTAGACCCCGTGAAATTCCGAACGTCACTTTTGGACGGGATAATTTTTCACGACCTTTGTTTGGCTAAAGACTTTTCGAAATAGTTTGGGCTTGGGCCTTAGGCCCAAAAATAGCTTAAGGTTAGGGTCCATAATTTACTTTGGACACCCAACAAACGGGTATGCTAGTGAACCTAGCCCAATAAGTTAGTTGACCTTTGACCTGAACATCTCCCTTAATCCAATAAGGTTCTTGTAGCTCATGATAGCATCCTTGCATAATTTTGAAATCTACTTGCGCGTGCATTTACGATTTTCTCATTCTATCTTGTTTTTTAAAAATTGGTGGAATTTCTGTTCTCCTTACCCTACGCTTACTCATCAATCATCCATCCGTGTTTCAAAAATACTATTTATTTACTCAATATATTTTTCAAACTTGAGCAAAATTCCGACAAAACTTACCTTACCATTTTTCTATCTAAATACAAGTTTGGTAAAGCCAAATTCTTATTTAGTCTTGTCAACATTTTAATTTTGAGTTTTCTTGTATTTATCAATTCTACTTTTATCTCCCTATTATTTTAAGTTTAAAACCTATTTTTCCTATCACATGACTTGGCTGATTCAAACCCTTTTATTGCCCCAAGTTGAGCCTTCTACCTCACACACAAAGCCCAGCCTTCTTCTTTTCTTGTTCACGTCAAAATTAGGCAGAGAAAAAGGAGAACCTCGTTCAGCTCCTCCCTTCCACGTTGCCACCATGCAAAGGGCAACCTCTCCTAGAAAATTATCCCAGGCCTTCAAAAGGGAGTATCCAAGCCAGAGATTGTCATTCACCCTTCTCTTCTCACCCTTCCTCTAGTTCCTGTGCATATTAGTCTGATTGCGCGCCCCGAAACGCCTAGCTCGGGACCTCCGATCAAAATGCTTTCTTCATCAAAGTTGTTCGCCTCTGTCTCTTCTATCTAGTTTCCAAATTTCAGCTCTATTGGAGTCGTTTTGATACCTATAAACCAATCGAAGTGTGAGCTATTCAGAAGCGAACCTGCTCCGGATTTCTGCTTGAATTCCTTCTCTTTCTCTACCCGAATCCCCCACATCTTGTTTGAGACTGATACCAATAGTTGGTAAGATCATTGAACTATCAAGTTCCTATATTTTTCCTCAATTTTTAGGCTCAATACGTTCAAACAACTTTTCTACATATTGAGAACTTTCTGTTTCACTCTGCATGTCCGAGATCGAGTAAACTTCTTGGCCTACAACTGGCCTCGATCAAATCAAACTCCCTCAGCTCTCTTTCCAGTTGAAGCCCTCAAGAAAACTCACCTTTTTTGGTTGGTCTTTGGTGAGTATCATGCTTTCCTTAACACTATGTTTGATTTGGTTGTTGTTACGAATCCTTGCAGATTACAACTTGTCACTATTGTTGTTGGTACCTTGTTGCTTTAACTTTGATTTTCTCATTCATTCTGATGTGTTGGAATTACGCTAGACCATGGTTATACCTTGAACATTAAAATCGTGCTTGGTCCAAGGGTTTATTCGTTTTACGGTTGTCCAAACATCATATTATTGAGCTACAAGACCTCCCCTTATAGTATTAGAGGATGACTGAAATTTTAGGTCTTTAGAAGCTTTAGATACATTCTGTAGGTGTCTTAGAGTCTACTTAACTAGCCTTATTGGGTACCAAAAGAGCTTTGAACAAGAGAACAACTTTCTGCAGTTTTTCAGTTTTCAGTACAATCTGACCCAGTTGCATTTATTTCAAAACTGGAGCTAAACCGCTGAGAATTTGAGACTAGCTCCTCCTAGAGAAAGATAGTAGACACAAAAATGAACGTTTCAGAATTTGAATCACTTCAAAATCATTTCTCTAGAATTAGTTATGGAATTTTGAAATATGTATACAGAAGCTGATATTTCTGGAAAGAATCTGCACATTGTTTTACTTTAGCCTTTAAAATCTTTACTCTTCGAATGGCTTCACTTGAAATTCAATAACCATTTCAATATTACTGAGTTGGTTGTCAAGCCATCCTTCTTTCAAATTTTTTCTCAAGAATTTACCTTTAGTATTTTGAACAATTTTCCGTGACCCTTGACAACTCCTTTAAAACTCTGTTTTCTGCTTTCAACAACTTGTCTTTTAAAGGTGTTCTTACCACTTTTTCCTGAAAAACCAACTCCTTCTTGGAACCCAAATGGTCTGGTTATTAGTTAGTAAATTAGATTAAAGGAGGGGTTTTCTTCGGAGAGTATTGAGAATGAATTGCTAGCCTTGTTTATCGTTGTTTATGTCGCTTATTTGATCTAGGCTCGATATCTTGGTAGGATCTTGTGAAGTGGTGGTTGCTACAAGGTTGCATTGAGGCCAAGTGCTGCAAGAGAAAGCTGAGTTCCAGGTAAGGGATGCCTTTAACTCTATCTATGCTTTTCTTGCTTATATTATGTTTTATATGAGGCCTCTTGCATGTTTTGGAAATTATCTGTTTTTACACTTGAAATGGTTTGCGTGGTTGGATTGATGTGTTGGCAATTGATGGGGATGTAAGGAGATGGTTTGTTCCTCCTTGGGGATTGAAAATCCTGAGCCACCGGTGGTGGGCAATGTGCACCATGCCCTTGTTATTGATTATCCCCTTTGTCTCTAGCCTTGTGATAATTGAATTCCGGAAAGTGATTGGCTAGATGGACAGTTATGATGGAAGTTGTGGAAGGAGATCAATTGCCGTGGATTTATATTTACGTGGTGACGATCACGTGGGAACACAAACCGGTTTTATCTATTACCTTTTTATCAAAGAATAACTCTTGTTTTCAAACTTAGATATGGGGGCGGGCATGGGCAATGACTGGATGTAGGAGCCTAACCCCTAATTTAGTTTGTTTTGCAGGCTGTTGCTGTCGAAGCTTGGGTACGGAGGATTATCTTTGGAGGCCACAAAATTGTTTTATTTAAAGTTTATTTTTCTCTTTATTTGGCATGTTTGATCCCGTCAAATTTTTGTAAAGATATGTATGGTTGATGATGTATGTGATTGCTTACCACCAAAGTGGAACCCTAAGGTTAGAACCTGCACTTGAGCTTAGGTCCTAGTGGGCTAGACCTAGAAGACTCACACAAATTACCATTCAATGAACCTAATGCAAACTTGGGCTAATAACTAAAAATGACGTAGGTTCTAATTTCAACACCACACCACCTTCCTTTTCTCTTCCTTACCTAGTTTGTAACCTTGTGGTTACGAGCCAAGCTCACTATGCAAGCCTAAGAATTTTGGGCTTATAGATTTCTTGTTCTCCAACTTAAAGGCCTTGTCTCTTTGAGGAATTATAGGCCCAAAGTACTTACTCCCTAAGTGTCACGGGTGTAGGGTTCCTTGGAGAGGCGGCGCTGTGGTAATCCGGCCTCCGGGTCGCCACAATTTTACCCCAAAAGAAAAAAAAAAAGAGGACGACGTGTGAAGCGGTGAAGACGTGCTCGATCTCAAATAGAAAACAAAAAAAAATGACGACGTTCTTTTAAGAGTGTGAAGCCGTGAAGACGTGCTCGATCTCACCGGAAAATTGCCTCAGGTGGGCTTACTTGTGAACTTTCGCCTGGGAGGGAGAGGTTGATGTCACCGACTGCGGGGTTTGAGTTGTCGTCGGCTCGTCGTCGTCCAGTTGCAGAAGAAGGCACCTGTGCAACTTCTCGATCTACGACACGTCGCGCAGAGGCTTGATCTAGATTTGGAGGCTCTCGTCACTGTCCCCGGTGAGAACGTCGTCGATGAAGAGTGGAGGGAGGGGGGGGGGGAGAGAGAGATTTCTTTCGTCCATTGGAGGGAGTAACTGCCTTAAAGCTAGTACGGTTTAAGGTGGACAGATTCAGTTCGTCCATTGGTTTAAGTGAGTTAGATACTTTAAAGATCATCAATTTGGCTGAAACTTTGTAGAGATGATCTATACACTAGTACCTAAAAACTGAACGGTCGAGATGTGGATATGAGACTGAAAAGTGACTTTAAATTCCAACCTCACACGTTAATTTCAGAGTGAGACCTCACTCTAGTTAGGATCTGTATATATATATAGAGAGAGAGAGGGAGAGGGAGAGGGAGAGGGAGGGGGAGAGGGGTGGCAGTGGCTGTAATTCATTAATTGAGTTGAGGGAAAAATAGTCATTTGCTGTTAAATTGTGTAGGTGAGAACAAAAATCTGTTGCTGAGATAAGTGAGATAATTTTTGCTCATTTTAGTGCTTTGGGTCAAGGACCCTAATTAAAACACATATAGGAAAATTAATATATTGCCGAAGGCTTTTTCATATCTTTTTTGGGAAAAGTTTTTTTTTTTTTGGTCAAATAGCTAATTCATTAAAGGGAAACAAATTACAAATGTTGATGTGCATAAAGAAGCAAAAGTCCTAAGCTTGGAGGCCCAATAGACAAAAGCTTAATTAACCTACACCAAACAGAAAAGAGAAACAAACCGAGGCCCGAAAGCCCAACAACAACCAAAACAACCCTAGATCTAAGCCACAAAAAAACTGCCACAGAGAGACCAGCCGTCATGGCTGACCACCAAGCTGCAGAGAGAGAGGCATCGACCAAAGCTTCACTTTCGGAGGCCAGAGGTATGTTCACCATCATTCTCCATACCCGAGCAGTCTGCATAAGAAGGACAGAGGTACCAAAGGACATGGAAGCGGCAGTAGTGGTGGTGGAGATCACCGAGCAACATAACGCCACTGGTCTGGTGACGTCCACACACATCGGTGGAGTACCGGTTCGGCAGCTATTCCCAGGTGTAGAGTTAGGTGTATATACCTTGGTGGAGAACGAGTGTGAGGGGACTGTGGAAAAAAAGAGAAAAAGATGGGATAGAACATGAGAGATGGAGTTGTATGAGGGTGAGAGAAGTGGAAGTAAATTTGGGCAGTTGAAGAGGAATTGGGCTGGGGTAAAGAAAAAGATAATGAAAATGAGACATAAAGTCTCAGATCTGAGACAAAACTCAGAGAAAAACACACCACAGAGGGTGGAGAAGCTGTTGACTGACTCTCAAAACTGTAGAGAGAGTTTTCTCGATGAAAGAGAGAAGTTTGACAACAGAGGGACCTTATTGACAACTTTTTTCTGGGCAAAGTTATGTGATCATATATCCTAAAAAATAAAAATAAAAAAGGTTATGTGATCATATACCTTTCTCGGCCTTTTGGTTAAGATATGTCTAATACTACAATAGATTGATTTCCCTTGCTCCTACTTCACCTCCATAATGAAGCTATATAGTAAAGGAACATCACACTACATGATGGGACAACTTTTGTTATAGGAATGACCAAGAGCTTCAATCAGATCTCCAATTTCGACAAACACAGTGAATTTTGGCAAGAGAGGCCATGTCATCATCAAATCTGACATGAGAAAGAGAACTGGGTTTATAAAAATTTTGAACTGTTAATTGCTTTATTGAAGGACAAGAAGCTTGTGATTTTGATGAAATGAAATTATTTTTTGATTTTGAACCTTTGTCCATAGGAAGACTGATAATAGGGAACTCTACGTAGCAGTTAGGGTCTCTTTTTTTTTTTTTCTTTTTTTTTGGCGCAACTTAGGGTCTCCCATAGAGCATTCATTTGAGAGTCCCGCTTCGGTCGTTACATATCGATCCTTATTTAAGGGAATAAGTAAAGTGCATAAAACATTTTTTTTTTTTTTGAGAGAAAAAAAGTAGTAATTGCATTGATAAGCAATTTAGATAGTTATATCAGTTCTAAGTACATGGAACATCCATTGTGGCACGTCCTCAAACCAAACATGTAAAGTAGGAGACAAAAACGCGTTTCTAGCTAACAAATGCGCTGCCTAATTACATTTACGTGGACAAATAAGTACAAACAACTGAAATGAACAAAGTGAGAAAATGACTTCACCTCTTCTAATGACATAGTCTCTACAGACAAGTCTACCACATCTTTAGTTAATCATTGACCACCGATAAAGTGTCAAAGTCTAAAATTATATGAGAAGAATGAAAACCAGAATTATAGATCACTTGCAATCCCAAAACTGCTGCGTAGATCTCAGTAACTTTACAATTGAATTTGCCTTGCAATCCTTTAGAAGCTGCTAGAAGCACACTCCCCAACTCATTTGGAAGAACAACACCCAGGCCTCTAACTCCTCTTTCATCATCTGTTGCACATGCACATTTGAGGAAGGAAATTTGAGGTTTAACCCATTGGACCCGGATCCTCTTCTAAGAACATTACCATCCTAACCTACTTAAGCTTTCACTGAGATTAAGACACGTGTTAATTTTTATATCCAATGATCTACAACAAACAACAAAGCTAGCTTGTGTTTTTCTGTTCTCTATCAGTCTATCTTATTCTTCTCCTAATCTCTTCCTTTCACGCCGAAGTGCAGATCTCTCTCTGCCCCCTCTCTGCTCTCCCTCTTTTACTCTCACTCAGCACCAATACATAACAGCAACTGCTAATCAAGTGGGTTTAGTTAAATTAGACTTTCTGAACATGAAAATACCAGATTGATAGGTATGGTTGATCCCGTAGTGCTTGAAGGGAGATAATTCAAGTATCAATGAATGAAATTATACAGGGAAGAACCCATCAATGGAGCATCCAACCCCAAATTATACATATATGATTCTCTTCGATCTGTTTAAGAGTTTTCCCTCTACTACTTGCTAGTTGAATTTTTGATTGTTTGGTTTTCTGAGTTATAGAAAGATTTCAGCAAGCATCGGTGATGATTTTCTTTAATTCGTTATCCTTGCACTATGATTGCCCGTGAAGAAAACTATGGGGAATTTGAATCTGAGATGCTATTTCTTCTTTTCATTCTAGTTTTGATTTGATTGATAAGTTGGGTATTATATGTTTGTTTTACGACTTTTACCACTTGTTCTTTCTGGATCGATGATGTAAATCTGCAACTTCGCGTTATCTATCTGCAACTTCCCAGAATCCATTTTGGGAATTTGAGATACTACCAAGTTACAAATTTTTTTTTGATATTTGGCACGTCTCAATTCGATAAACTGGAGAATAAGATGATGAAGTTGTGTTTGATCTGGAAAGAGGGAGGAAGAAGATGAGAAAGAAATCAAAGAATAGAGGAGAGAGAGTGGACGAGAATTTGTTAAGGGTCTTTTTCGTAAAATCACTAATTTTTTAAGCCGGGAGAGAAAAGTAAACCATTGGAAATGAATATTGACACGTGTCTTAATCTCAGTGAAAGCTTAGATAGGTTAGGACAGCAATGTGCTTAGGAGAGAATCCGGGTCCTAACCCATTTAGCCAGAAAGCCAACCGATCTAGGAGGAAGGGAGCAAGTCGGCCGCACCGCCAAAACGAGTTAGGTGAATAATAAAGACGGAAACTACGGATTACTATCAGGCCACTCATAGAACGTGTTTGTTCTGCAAGGCATGTTCCCGCGGCACCCACCATGCACATCAAGCCACGTATTAGAATGTCCTCCTTCTTCATGGCATGTACCCACCGCATCCACCAACCAGGCATACGAAGTTACAAAACCTTCAAATTTCAATTGCCTATAATAATGTCGATCATTTTGGTGGGGCTAGATTTTATTTAAGCCATGCATCCAATTTTTTTTTTCCTCTTGTAAGCCCCTAAATCGAAAGATACTTCTCTATATATGAATGAAAGATGAAATCAAAGCTATAAAACTGTAAATCATAGTGAAATAGTGAATCAACACCCACTCACCATTTAAATTAAACAAAATAAAAATGGATATCAAACATATCCTGATATGAAGAGGAAAAAATTTTCAAATTCAGTAAAAATTATGGCCCAATCGTGCTTATACACAAAAGAAAACATCAACAAGTGTTAAATAATGCATAACTCATGCTTTGTGCATGTAGGTGGAAGATATATAGTCATATAAACAGTGAAAATTCTCCTGTACACCGACGGTGTAAGTGATCCTACACTTATAAGATGATCTAAATTCTTAATATTTATACTCAATATTTTTTTAATAACCAAAAAATATATTTAATGTAATCCAATCATCCATTTATAATCGTACAAGTGCACGTTGGTGAACTCAGTGCTCTGAATCTTTCCCCTATTAGAGCAATTCCAACAGATTCCCTATATTTTGATTTTTCTCTACTTTAGGGAAAAATAAGCCTCTTTTGCTCCAACAGATTCCCTATAATTATCTCTATTTTAGGGAAAGTGAGGAGAGAGAAAACCAAATTCCCTATATTTACAGCAAACTCCAAAATTTTAAAGAAGAATATGGAGATTTTATAGATTACTGTAAACTAGGGAATCTGTTGGAGTTAGAGAAGAAAAATAGGCTAAAAGTTTGACTTTTTCTTCTCTATAATACAAAAATTATAGGGAAGCTGTTGGAGTTGCTCTTAACAGCAATTATTTTTACAGCGCGCAGTACGTGGGTATGATATCCATATCCACAATTCTTTAATTTGGTGCGTGGCATTTGCCCACATTTGTTGTATTGTCGCGGGTGAATTTACACATTATTGGAGCTGGAAATGACCACGTACAACTGCAGCTGCACTGGGGCTAATTAGTTTAATATCCTATAAGAACCCAACGAACACCTGACAAGATTTTGTGAGGTTGTGAGTAGTTGGCGGGTGTATTTATTAAATACGTCCTGCATAGAACTCTGGCCAATCGGTGAAGTTTACTTATGGCTATATAAACCCGGCCATCACATTAGGTTTTGAAATTATTCGATCATCCAAATTAAGCATTAAGTCAAGTGCACTACTCGACCAAAGCTAGACTTCATTCCCTCTATCACTTCTAATTTTAATTATTTTCTTAAATGGAGTTGGAGAGCATGCTGGCATACCTACGTAATAAGACCATTTTGATTACTGGAGCCACTGGTTTCCTTGCAATGGGTACGATAGCTCTCTCTCTCTCTCTCTCTCTCATCAATTTGTGACGTTAATGTATTATGCAGTATTCGTAGAGAAAATTTTGAGGGTTCAACCTGACGTCAAGAGGCTTTATCTTCTTTTAAGAACAACTGATGCTGAATCTGCTGCATATCGAATGAAGAATGAGGTATTCTATAACATGCACAACTACATAGTCGTTAATTATTTAAGAATCAAAAATGGCAAGCACACATGCATACAATAACAGTGTAATTTTGAAGAGCTAGAGTTTACTAGTTTACTTTGAATTTATGCATCAAGATCTTAGGGAAGGAGTTGTTCAAGGTTCTGAGAGAAACACGGGGTGAAGATTTTGACTCCTTTATATCTCAAAAAGTCGTTGCTCTACCGGGAGACGTAAGTTTTGAAAACCTGGGAGTGAAGGATGTCATACTGATGGAAAATATGTGCACTGAGATACAAATCATAGTGAGTTCTGCAGCAAATACCAAGTTTGATGAGAGGTAACAAATACATGCCACACAAATATCCAACTTTCTATAGTTAAATTTGTTTTTTCTTACACTAGTTCCATCTTTGATGTTTTCTTCCGCATAAGGTAAATTTTATTGGAGAGCGAAAATCTCACATCTGAAAAGTGACAAAATAAAATATAACTTATAAGTGGGTGACTTATTTCTAATGTACTGAGGCCTTTTTTGGGTGTAGAGAAGTGGGTGGTTACAGGTCTAGAATCGGGTTAGTTTTTTTTTTTTTTTATCGGATAAACAACTCAAATGCTACAATTAGTTTTTCGTGAGTCGAACTCACAACCTCCCACTTACGACGGGGAAACTATGCCACTAGACCAAATGGTACTGGGCGGTATAGTTAGTTTCTGAAAATAATAAATTTTCTTATTAATTGCTTATTTGAGTTTTGATTTTCTTTTTCTCTGACAATTTGAAACATATATAAAGTTATTTAATATTTAGAGTAAAAAAGTAAAAAAATTCAATTATGGTGAGCAAGCCTTATTCTCTTAAATATAGTATAGATATAGAAAAAATAAAAGACGATATTTTTTTTTTCAAAAATTTAATTTGGTAAAATATGTTGACATGATTTTTTTTTTTTGACATGAAAGTTGAAGTAGGAATTTCTGACAAATAACATTAAGTGGAATTTCTGACAAATGTCAGGCACTAATAAAGCCCTTTTCATTCTAGGCCTGTTTGACTGTCATTTTCTTGTTCTTCTACCTGACTGCTTTCTCTGCCCCGTCTGTCTTTCTATCTCGTTCTTCCATTATTATTACCCATCAATCTTTTTTGTATATATTACATGCAAATGTGATAACTTATATATAATAGAAAGCTTTTCTTGTTTTGGTGATCAAATAAGTGTATAACTTTTGTACCTAGTGACCTGCAAACATTCTCCATTATTCTTGGCACCCTATACTGGTTCTAATATTATGATAAAAAATTCTTCACATATTAGGATAATTGTTAAACATTAGCTAAATGCATATATATGGTTATCTCACATTAGTAAAATCATCATATATATATATATATATATATATATATATATATATATTTGCTGGGTTTGCAGATATGATATATCCTTGAGCATCAATACGTTTGGAGTTCTGCACATGTTGGGCTTTGCAAACAAATGCTTAAAACTAGAGATGCTTCTCCACATATCAACTGGTAGTATTTATATCTTTTACTGTTCTAATTAATTAAGATTGCGTAACTTACATAACATTTTCTATTCTAAATAATTAGTACTAGCAAGCAGGAACCCGTACCCTATGTGTGTGGGAGAAAAGAAAACAAAAACTGAAACGTAGTGGGTAATTTTTGAATCCTTTTTTTTTTTTTTTTTCCTTTTTTCTTTTCCTTTGTGAACTGACTTTTTGTGTCATGTTTAAATAATTCAATTATAAAGGTTTTTAAATATTTGAGGGTTAAAACCGTAAAAAAAATCTCTCTTTTTATTTTTTTCTTTCCATGTCTCAGTCCTTGGATTTGCATAACTAATTAGTGGTACGTGTTTTCCAGCATATGTGTGTGGTGAAGATGTCGGACTCATACTAGAAGACTCAACTTCAATGAATAAGAGGGTCAAGGAGATGCCTAGATCTGATTTCGAAGTAGTAGAAAAGAACCTAGTGAATGAAAAATTGAATGAATTGAGAACACAAGATGCTTCAGAAGAAGTTATTACAAATACAATGAAGGATCTCGGCATTGAAAGGTCTTAGTCATCAACCTACTTACTTTTGCAGTATTCAAAATTTTTATTAGTTAATAATCTCTCTCATTCTTTAAACTTAGTTTTCTCCAAGTTGTGATGAAAATAAAAAAGGAAGAGAAAATACTTTAAAGATTTCCTTCTATACAACTTAATTTGTAGGGCTAAACTACATGGATGGCCAAACACCTATGTGTTTACAAAGGCGATGGGAGAAGTACTCTTAAGTCATCACTCTAAAAACAATCTGCCTTTTGTCATTGTACGTCCACCTATAGTTTCCAGCACATACAGTGAACCATTTCCAGGTTGGGTTCAAGGTTACAGGTATGAGAGTCCATGCACTTCAAAACACTTGTTTGGGAATTGAGAAATACTGTTAACCCCTATAGCTTATGAGAGGTTAATGATATTTCTCCATAAACCTCTATTACTTGTTTGATTTGGTCCCTAATCAGGTCAATACTAAATTTGTGTATACATGTGTTCAATGGATATCTGGGTGGTTAAAGAACTGTTGATAGCGTAATTGCTGGTTATTGTAAAGGAAAGCTGACATGCCTACTTCTTGATCCTATGACAGTATGTGATATGGTGAGTTTAAGTGTATGTATTCATTCTGCATAAATAAAAAAGAGTATAAGTATTCATACTTGGTGTATTTTAAACTTGATTATATGTGAGGCAAAATATGGTGATTCATATAGCACCTAGGGTCTATGAAGAACAAATTAATGTAACCCTTGAGTTTATAATATATTGCTACTATCTAGAAGGAAACAAGAAAATAAATAAGTTAATTATTTCTTTTATGTCAAAGGGTATCTAATTATGTTTGTAAGCAGATTCCTGTGGATATGGTGGTAAATTCAATGATAGCAGCGATCGTGGTGAATGCAAATAAATCATCCAACATCATTTACCATGTGGGAAGCTCACTAAGAAATCCAATAAAATTCAATGATATTCGTAGTTTTGTAATGAAATACTTCACCAAATATCCATGGATTAACAAGGATGAAAAACCTGTCGTAGCGAGGAAGATCCGAATATTCAAGAGCATGGCTACTTTTCATATGTACATGAAAATTCGCTACTCACTTCCTTTGAAGGTTTGTTCTAACCACTCACTAGATTATATAATTAACATGAAGAAAAGTTACTTAATCTTAAATCAATTAATACATTAATCTCAAACTTTTGATATAATGGTAGAAACTCCTTACTTAGCATACCACTAGAGAGAATGCTTGAATCTCTTGATATATGCTTAGAGGAAGTTCTGCCTTTAAGAGAAGAAAAATTGTCAACCAAAACAAGATGTATGCTTAGATGGGTGGGTCATTATATATAATATTTTTTCATATTTCATCTTCTATTCATCAATAAGATAATGTCGTATACTCATTAATAAAAAATTGAAAAAGAACAACGTCGGTCAACAAGATCTTGTAGTTCATAAATTTAATTTCATTCTATTTTCCAGGGATTAAAGTTGGTGAACAAAGTATCTGGCCAATGTTTCCAAGATATATATGTCAAGTATAACCAGAAACTCAGATTGGTGATGCGCATGGTGGAGCTATACCGTCCCTATATGCTATTTAAGGGCATGTACGTATGCTTTTAACTGGTTATAATTAAACATAATTTGATTATTTGTAATCATGTAATGACACTAACAGAGTGTTAAATGTTGCATAGTTTTGACGACACCAACACAGAGAAGTTGCGAAAGATAACAAGAGAAGGTTACATAGAAGTACAAGATTTTAATTTTGATCCAACATGCATTGATTGGGAAGACTACATTATGAACACACACATTCCAGGATTCTTGAAACATGTTCTGATCAAATGATGGATTTGCATTGGGATGCAATGATTTATATGTATGTGTGTATGTACCTCTGTGTGTGTGCGCGTTGCAAACTTATGTGTTGGATTTGCATTATTATTGTCTAACTACCTAGATTGCGAATAATTGTATTAGTCGTCCATAGCTGCTATCAAATTAAAAGAAAATGCACCTCCTTCTGTCATTCAGTTTAAGCACAATTTACTATTTATTTTGGGATATGTTTACTAAATTGGAGGAGGAAAAGCTGGAGAGAGCAAGAGTTGGAGATAGAAGGCTGTTAGTTGATCAGAGTCGCTGTTGCAAACGGTGGATTTATACTTCATGGTTTAATGTAGACTAAGACATCAGAACTTCAGAAGTTGCTGTTTCTTTATATATATGATTTTGAAAGTTAGGCAATACAATAAGTTAATAACCTCAATATCAATTTCGATTTTGAAATGCTTTGAACTAGGCCTGGTCTCGGGTCGGGTCGGGCCCGAAAATCAGTAAGACCGAGACCGAGACCAAGACTGAAACTATCAGTTCGAGCCGGTTCGAGTTTTCTTTGAAATGAAAACCGACAGAAACCGAACCCATTCGAGCTGGTTCGGTCTTTCGGGCTTTTCGGGCCTAATTTCCAGTTCAAGATGCTTTGCCTGTTTTCCCTGTTTTCCAAAGACAGTTTTGCACTTCTGTCATTTGCCACTCATTCTGGTACCTGGAAGACTGGAATGCATATCCAATTATCTCATTAACATAACAGTAATCATGCATTATTAAACGTTTATAGTTTACAACACAAACTCACAAATACATTGTCCAACAGAAAACAATCCAAATTATTCAATTTCATTCACAGATCAAGAGGATTGAAAAAGTCCAATTGAAAACCCTAGAATCTAGATTACTCACCGAACTGAGCTGTGAGGAGAGAAGTGCAGACTGTAGAGTATCAAGGCTTAGGGAGATCGAATCGACTATTGGATCAAAACGGTGACAGCGAACTTCTGGAGCTTTGCATCCAATGGCTCACTGGCGGAGGAGGATTTCGGAGACGGAGAGTGGCGCAGGAGTTGGTAATGGACGGAGAGAGAGAGAGAGAGAGAGAGAGAGAGAGAGAGAGAGAGAGAGAGAGAGAGAGAGAGAGAGAGAGAGAGAGAAGGGTGAGGGAGGGACTGAGAGGGAGATTTCAGCTAGTAATCTGGGTTTTCAGAAATTGGTAATCTGGGGCTGAGATGGTATCGAGAGAGAAGGAGGCTGAGGTCGGGTTACTCGACTGGAGGAGCGTTTTAGGATTTTTTTATTATTTTTTATTATTATTATTTTTATAATATTTAACATATTATTATATCACACAATCATGGACTGACAGGTGGCAATTGATACAAGATACAGGTTGGTTCGGGCTTTCAGTCCCTGAAAATTTGAAGCCCAAGACCGAACCGATCAAATGCATTCGGGTCGGACTTTAGACCGAACTGAAAATTTCTATATTAAAACCAAACCGAATCGGTCTTTTTTCCTCGGTTCAGGTCGGGTCCTCGGTTTTTCGGGTCCGGACGCCCAGCCCTACTTTGAACTATAGGGAACATGGAAAAAGAAAAAGAAAAACAGATAATAATAGAAGATAAAAATTTCAGCAATATTCCAAATAAACATTCGTTGAGAAAATAAACGAAGGTTAACTAGTTATCTTCCATTCTCGGCAAGTTCGACTCAACAGATTCCACATCATAACAGAACATGTGTATACAAAAGATGAACATTTATCTAATGTTTTTGTAGGAGCGAGCAGCAAAAGCTTTCCATTTTCACCAGTAATCATTACATGAGCAATGCCCCTCTCTAAAATGATGAAACCGATATCGATCTCTCAGAAAAATCTCCCTATTATAAAGCTTAGATATAAGCTTAGCAACTGAGTGGCAGTCTCCACAAACACGAAGATTCTTCACAACGCGAATTGGTTGAGATGGCTTGGAGCTAATAAGTCCAAAGGCAATCGCTAGTTTCTCACTATGGAGAATTAGGGCCTGTTCCTTCATGTCCTCTTCCTCAACAAATTGCAGTAGGTGTGACTTGTTTGGCACATATCCGATTGACTTCAATCTCCCAGCTATCTCATCCAACTTTGAGTAGATATCTTTGGCTAAAGGATGAGAATTATCACCAACTAGAAACTCATGAACACTACCGTTGATTTCGATTGAGCTACAGCCAGGTTCTTTCTTTATTCCAGAATCTCGCATGAGCTTCCTTAACCCAGAAACTGCTTCCCATTTCCCTGTTTTGGCATATATATTTGATAAGAGTACATAGGCTCCATGATTTCTGGGATCCAAGTCGAGCAAATGGCTACAAGCCTTTTCAGCAAGTGCAACATTCCCATGGCGCGTACATGCCCCAAGCAGAGCCCCCCATACAGAAGGAGTGGGAGAAATTGGCATTTTCTCTATCAGTTCTGCAGCTTCCTCCAGATTACCTGAACGACCAAGAATGTCAACCATGCACGCATAGTGCTTTATTCCAGGCACAACTCCATAAACTCGCTCCATTTGATAGAAAAATATTCTTCCCTCATCCACCAATCCTGCGTGGCTACATGCGCATAATATGTTAGTAAATGTCACAGCATTTGGCTTCACCTCAGCTTCTAGCATTTTTGAGAAAAAGTGCAATGCATCCCTCCCCTGACCATGCATTGCCAAAGCAGCAATCATGGCGCTCCAGACAAATACGTCTCTTATCTCCACCGAATTAAAAACCTCAAGTGCCTTCTCTAGATTTCCGCATTTTGCATACATGTCGATAAGCGAGGTTGTGAGGTGACAATTCAACTTCATTCCCTGCTTCTTTACGTAAACATGTATCCAGCCGCCAAGATCAATCGCTCCCAATTGAGCACACGCTGCCAGAGTACTAACTAGAGTAACCTCATCAGGCTTGGGACCCTTGTTCTTCTGCAACTCATGGAAGACAGCTAAAGCCTCTTTCGGCCTACCATTCTGTTCATAAGACGAAATGAGCACATTCCACGCAGCAATATCCTGACTAGGCATGGCAGCAAAAACACGCCTAGCCTCATCATATTTCCCCATCCGAGCATACCCATCAAGCATAGTAGTCCACGACACAACGTCCTTCTCCGGCATCCTACCAAACAATCTCTCCGCATCTTCAACACTCCCGCATTTCACATACATATCCAGCATAGCATTATTCAAAGTCAAGTTCTCTTCAACTCCATGCCTTTCAACATTCAAACAAACCCACCTTCCAAACTCCAAATCCGCCTTCTTTGCGCAAGCTGACAAGACACTAACCATGGTGACATCATTCGGCTTCATATTCTCCGCCTCCATTTCCTTAAACAACTCCAACGCCACCTCGGGACAGTTCCCCTGAGCGAAAGCCGTGATAACAGAATTCCAAGTAACAACATCCTTCTTATAAGTCTTCAAAAACACCAAACGCGCCAAATCCAAATCCCCGCACGACCCATAAAAGTGAATGAGCGAATTAACAATGTAAACATCCGAACCCAGCTCGGCTTTTATCACCATGGCATGAAAACCTCTCCCAACCTTGGAAGCCCGGAGCTCCGACGCCGCCTTGAGCAGAAAAGGGAAAGTGAACTTATTGGGGCACTCGTCACACTCGTCAAGCATCTGCAGAAATACGAGAATGCTTTCAACTGGGTCGGGGCTGGAGGCGTACGCGCGAATGAGGGCGTTCCAAGTGAACAGATTTGGGTCAGGAATTTCGTCGAACACTTGGCGTGCATAGTCGAGGCTCGAGAAGGAGGAGAGAGCAGCAGCTGTGATGAGCTTACTAGCGGAATAAGGGTCGAAGAATAGGGCTGTTTTGAGCATTTGGGCATGGACTTGCTTGAGCTGGTTGATGGTGGTGCATTGGTCTATCAGTGGGAGAAGCGGTTGGGTTGGGAAGCGAAGGTCGTTATTGACGGTTGGGGAGGGAGTGGTGGGATGACGTGGGAGAGAGATAACTGGGGTGCCTACAGTTGCCATGTCTCCTGCGGTCACGTTGATACTAAACCCATTCTTCTACTTAAAACGGCTTGTGATAAGGCTCAGGCTCAGGCCCAGGCCCAAGATTGATGAAATGAACTTTATGTGGTGTCGGTAATTTAGGTGCAGCGTGTGCATGAAGATCTAATCTGGCAAGTTTTTTGGGCTGCATTTGGGCTCAAAACAGGAGCCTTTTGTTGGGTTTTGGTTTCTCCACGGGGTTGAATTTGGGACTCAGGAGATATCTTGATTGAAATTTTCCTCAAGCTTGTTATTATCTCTATTTTGTTTCAAATAGATTGATCATTACTACATTCTACAAAGAGTCTTAGTACAATCATGCTGTGAGTATCACAATTGCGAGCCTTGGCGAGCAGTGTGCTTTAGGCTCGTACGAGTCTATTTTTGGTTGATTTGCCGATTTCTTAAATACCCATATTGCAAATTTTAATGATTTGGTCTACAAATCTCAAGATCGTGACAATTCTATTGTTGATATTTAGTAATTATTTTGAGGAGGCTGAGGATTTACTTTCAGTTTTCACTAGTTTATCTCTATTAGTGTTTCAGAGCAGTGTTTTATTGTATAAAGACAACTTGTTGGTTAGTGTTTCCGAGTCCGGGCCCACTAAAAATTAAGTCAGACCCGGCCCGTGCCCAGCCCTACTGCAACATGCAGGGTTTACCATTTTGTAATTTTTCTTGTAAGGAAAAAAATAGTTTTTAACGGTGTGAAGTCTCTTTTAGTGGGAAAACATGTGGCGGTATATCATTCACGGGACATAATTTTTGAGGATAGCAAATCCACTTCCCATCGCAAGCTCGTATGGCTTGAGTTTTAATATTTTTTTTTTTCACAACTTGGAAAAGAAAAATAAAAGGAGTAGACTCTCGTAGTTCTTCGAGACATGTAATTTTTTTTATTTAATATATTTTTGTGTAAGAAAATAAGGGGGACTATTATTTGATTTCAATCAAATAATCTGTTTTCTTTCAATTAAGTAATTCTGACTAGACTAAGCTTAATTTATGCATCAGTTGAAATAAACTGTATCATGATCTTAGTTGTTGAGTAGTTTTACTTAAGTTAGCTAACTCTACTCTATGCAATTATATGAGGGGTGGTTCTAGTTGGACCTCCAAATTTGGTATATGGACCTCCATCATTTTTCAATAGTTATTGGACTTTGTCAACTCATATAAAAAGATATATAAGGATACAGAGAGAAAGAGAAAAGAAAAAAAAAAACTCTTCTTACCTCCCACGACAAACTAACGACGTTTTCCTTTTTACTTTCAAAGTATGTTTAATGTACGATTATGTTTCCATGTACAACTCTATCTCTATGCTTGTAATCCTCTATATAAAGAGGCCCTTATTATCAATGAAAGTACTATTCAATTCTCTCCCAATTCAGTTTTCCTTAAACACGTTATTAGCACGAAACACTAACCCTGAAACCCTAAAATCGTAGCCTTCAAATCCTAGCAACCACCGCAGCATATATTGAAGCCCTCAATACCAGGAGTCCAGAACCGGTGGCGCCACCCCAAGAACCGACCGGAAACCTATTGAACCGGCCATTGGAAGTTCCCAACCACCCGCAGCAAATATTCCACCGGTTCACCACCTTCCAGACCTCCAATTACTACCAAATTTTTCCAAAAGCAGCGTCTCAATCCCATAATCCGGGAACCGGAAAAACTTTTCCTGGAACCGGCCATTTAATCTCCGAACTGGCCAAAAGTTCAGGCTGCACTTTGAACCGACAGAAAAGAAGAAGAAAGAGAGAAGAAAGGAAGGCCCAGCCCAGAGAGAAGAAAGGAAGGCCCAGCCCAGAAGAAGAAAGGAAGGCCTAGCCCAGAAGGAGAAAGGAACAAGGCCAGAAGCCCAGAGTCAACTCGGCCCACTGACCCACCGCCGCTGCCACGTCAGCACAAGGACCCACTGCCACGTCAGCAACCGGATCCCAGCGCCACGTCAGCATAGGTCAACGCCGGCTGACCATTTTCGGTCAACTTTCCGGCGACTTTTCCGGGCACTTTTTTCAGGTCAAATTTTCGGGCGACCTATTTCGAGGTATTTTTTTCTTCTAAAAGTTCCCTTTTTTTTAGAGTTTTTTAATTCAATTTCTCTTCTTTTTCTCGGGGACTTGCAAACTCCCTTCTTCTACCGCCCTTTCTTCATCATAAGGGAGACCTAATTAAGCCGAACTATGGGGTTCGTGCTCACTCCAAGCTTGGAGCTTGTTGAGATCTCCAAGCTTAGAGTTTGTAGAGAATTTATGGATAGACCAGTTACGTCATTGTTTTGATCTAATCCAATACCTCTTGGAATTGAATTTTTTGGAAGCGATTACGCTCAGAAATTCCTAATTTCTTGGAAGCGATTACGCTCAGAAATTTTTATTGTTTTCGTGGTATCCTTTTTCGCTTCCAAACTAACCCTAATTTCTTGTTCTCTTTCAGGATGAGTAACCTGAACAAATTGGACTTTGCTCCATTGGGAACAACTGGCTCTGGATATCACAGGTGGGTTCGTGATGTCCGCCTGCATCTCAAGGCCTATGGAATCCTGGATACGATTCTTGAGCCTAGCCAGGACGTGCTAACTGTTCAGCAAGCTCAAGCTTTGGAAGCAAATAGAGCAGCCTTAGAGGCAAATAAGGCGAAAGCCATCATCCTAATGATTCATCATATGGATGATTCGTTCTAGTACGAGTGTATGAATGAAGAAGACCCTAGAAGGCTGTGGGTCTCACTCGAAGAAAGATTTGGCAACGTTCGTGACTCCCTACTTCCTGACCTAGAAGTGAGATGGCATAGCCTCCACTTCTGTGATTTCAAGTCAGTTCTTAACTACAACTCGGAAGCACTTCACATTAAATCTTTAATGGAATTCTGTGGTAAAGAGATCATAAATGCGATGTTGATTGAGAAGACTCTCTCTACCTTCCCCGTCTCTACATTGATGGTTGCTAAGAACTATCGAATCGATGTTACTGCAGGACGGATCACAAGGTTTCATGAGCTCATTGGAGCTATGAATGTCGCTGAAAAGCATGACAACGTCTTTGTGAAGAATTATAATTCGAGATCTGTGGAAACAGAGCATATTCCGGAATCCAATTATAGTCGCGCCCCTAAGAGAGGGTGCCAAGAGCGAAACCCTAATCTTAGGGATACTTCTGGACGTTCTGGTCCAGATAATCGCTCTACTTGGGAAGGTAACTGCCAAAATAGGCGAACACGGAACCGAAGAGGTCAACGTGGAAAGAGAGAGGGAGGTAACGCCTCTGACCATGTTGGTGGCGCTACCAACACTAAGAGCCATCTAAATGACGCTTTCAAAGCACCTCAATCAATGGAGTCTGAGCAAAGAGATGTATGTTCTAGATGTGGAGAATCCGGTCATTGGGCACACATTTGTAGAGCTCGTCAAGAAATTGCCACCGCCTACAAAGCATATTGTGAAGCAAGAGAAGCTCACTATGTGGAACAAGAAGATCATGAAGATGATCTAGAGTGAAGGGTTGAAGACTACAAATCTGGCTGGGATCAATAGATCGCCAATTCTGTTTAAGTCTTTATTTTTCCAAGAGATGTAATAGGCAATTGCCATATACTTTATAGTAAATGCCAATGGTTTAGTCTTTCTTCAAAGTAGGCTCATCCAAAGTAAGTGTGATGTCTAGGAAGGTTCTGAGATTAGTGGTACTTAAGCGAGCCTTGCTCCACCGACATCTCTCTACTCACCTGGTCACATTTATTTTGGAATTACCGAAAGAAGTTAGACGACTACCATTGTTTTGCATTAGCTAGCATTTTGGATTAGATTTTCTTTGGTCAAAGAGACAATGATGTAACTCCGTTGGCTTATGAATAAAATTTTGAGTTCTTTTCATTATGACTCCATTTTTCATGAGCATATGACTTTGTGACTACGATGGCTGGGCCATCAGTATTGATTCAAGGACATGGAATAGCCCAAGTTCTCCCTTGCCAAATGGCACCTTGATTACTGTCACAGAAACTCTCTACGCTCCTAAGGCAAATCGCACCAATGAATAGCCAACAGATTCCATGCGAAAAAGCATGTAGAGAACGAAAATAAGTTCCTTTGCAATGCCTCTAATGATTGCGAGCAAAGGCGCATCTTAGAGAAGTTTATGTGTCTCTCTAGTGGACTCTAGTCACTTTTCGAGCTATTAATCCAATAAAAGTTATTAGAGAAGATCACTTGGATTTAGACACATATTGGCTATGTCACGACAGGATAGGTCATCCTAGTCCTGATATGATAATCCGTCTACTAAAGACTTTACATGGACATCCTTTCTTTCGAGCGAAACGAAACATGCATCAAAAGTTGATTCCCGGACTAAGTGTGACCGCCGCCGCTGTCTTCTGAGCTGCCGCCGTCCACCACCAGCCTAGGGCTAGCATATTCCTTATCCATGACGCCATGGATAGCGTACATCATGGTGATGACGCCCCAGGTGATGTTACAATCACTAACTTTGCTTCAAATAACGTTTCAGACGCTTAACCCCAACCAAAATCCTCATTTGTTCATTCTAAGGCCTCTCGCTCGTTTTACAAAGCCCGTTCCTTAGGGAAGTTAGGACTGAGACCGTCCTATGCAAAGGATATGAAAATACTCATTATGTTCTTACATAGAATCCGTGGGGATTCTGTGGACTAGTTCAACCAACTTGCGGACGTTTAAATATCTCATGATGTTGGTTGACACGCAAACACGCTGGTCACGTGTTGTGCCATTGTCCACTTGTAATGCTGCTTATGCTACACTCCTAGCAAATATCATATGACAACTGGCTCACTCCTCGGATCATCCTATTCTGTCAATTGGACTTGACGATGCTAGAGAGTTTACATCGAAGACTTTCGATGGTTATTACATTGGGGCTGATGTTGGACATCACATTCCCATGAACACACCCAAATGGTCTCGCGAAAATGTCTACGATGGTAGTCCGGACATTGGTAATGCGTACCAATCTCCTTATATCCGCTTGGGGTGATGCAATATCGCATGTAAGTATGCTAATTCGTCTACGACCCACCGCCACTCAATCTACCTCTGCGTTACAACTAGTGACTAAGTATAAGTATCGTACTTACTCATCTTTGAGTGTGCCATTTATGTGCCATTTGTGCCGCCACAATGCTCTATGATGGGTCCTTACAGACGAATGGGCAACTACGTTGGATTTGAGACTTCAACAATCGTCCGCCACTTAATGCCCTTGCTAGGCCATCTCCTTACAGCTAGATTTACTGATGTCACTTTGATGAGACAATCTTCTCATCATTAGGGGGAGATAAGAACACGAATATTCAGCAGGAACGACAGGAATTGTCGTGGCCTGTCCCCACTATGTCTCATCTCGATCCCTATTAAAGTGACTAGATCACACACATTTGCTGCATATATGCCTGCAAGGAAGGACGTCCCTACGAGAGGACGTAACGCCACCTTATAGGCCATGGCCCTAGCTAGGATGCTTGGGAGGCCCGTGGGTTCGAATGATACTTTGGCACATTCCAATCCTTTGATCATTAAGACTCAAAATCCGTCTCATGAGTATCTTCCGGGTTATGGTTATCGTTGGGGGACTCCTCAACGTCAGAATCTAAACTTGAGAATATAGAGCTCTTTGAAAATTACACTAGTGTACATGAGACGTGGGATAGAAACTCTATCATAATTGATGATGTAGTTGCGCATTTCGTTGTACATGAGTTTGTTGAGTCCGATGATATCGAACCACGCTCCATTGATGAATGAATGCCAACGTAGAGAAATTTGGCCTAAATGGAAAGATGCGATCCAGGTTAAGTTGGATTCTCTAACGAAGAGGAAGGTTTCTGAGCCAATGATGTCAACACCTCCTAACATAAAACCTGTTGACTAATAGGTATTCGTTAGAAAGTGTGATGAGAAAAAGAGATGGCAATCTCGCCTTATGGCGCAAGGCTTCTCACAAAACGCCCTGGAATCGACTACAATGAGACATATTCTCTCGTAATCGATGTCAGTGCACTCCACTACCCTGTCAGTTTGGTAGTTTTTAATAACTGATTATGCAGCTTACGAATGTGGTCACTACGTATCTCTATGGGGATCTAGATACGGAATATACATGAAGGTTCATGGTGAACTTCATTTACCCAAGTCAAGTAGCTTTAGACCACGGAGCGCGTTTTACAAAGAGATTGAAGCGCTCACTAAAGTGACTACTTGATTGGGAAGAGATATGCCCGCGCGTTTTCATAACAAGTTTCAGATTCTATCGCGGTTCATGTTGGACATGATCTTCATTAAAAGCCCTTAAAGAGTTAAGGGAAACCGTTGAACACTTGAAATCTGAGTTTGAGATGAAGGATTTTGGGAGAACACGATTATGTCTCGGTTTGGAACTTGAGCATCGTGTCGATAGATGCTTAGGCATTTTGACAGGATCAAAGCCTTCAAGCACCCCCATGATCGTCCGTAGTCTTGATCCTGAAAAGGATCCTCTTCATCCAAAGGATGATGACAAAGATGTGCTAGAGGCAGAAGTGCCTTACTTAAGTACAATAGGCGCATTATTGTACTTATCTCAATGCACAAGACCGGACATCTCATGTGTTGTGAACTTGTTGGCTAGATATAGCTTTGTGCCAACGCGACGTCATTAGATTGGTGTAAAAGATATCTTTCAGTACTTGAGATGTACGATTGATATGAGCTTGTTCTATCCCTACAGAGAGACGATGAATTCAGACCCATCACACACCAGGAACGCCGCCAACACTGGCCTGCGTCCACTATCCCCATCCCAAAACGACATGTGTTTTGGAACGTTTTGCTGATGTTGGGTATCTCTCTGACCCACACAAAGGTCATTCCCAAATTGGTTAAGTGTTCACCATGGGTAAAGACCGTGATATCTTGGCGGTCTACAGAACAGACCCTAGTCGCTATATTTTCGAACAATGCAGAGATTATTGCTCTTCACGAAGTGGTTCGGGAATGTATATGGGTTGGATCCATAATTACGCATGTTCGAAACAATTGTGGTTTGAAGTCTACCACAGATGAGACTACGAGCATTTAGGATAATGCTGCTTGCTTTGAACAAATGAAGCAAAGGCTACATCAAAAACGACAACACCAAGCATAATCAGCAACAACAGACTCTCCTCAAGATCAAAGTGAAGGTTTGATATGAGGACAATGTGGCAGACTTGTTCACTAAGTCATTGCCTAAATTCTACTTTCGAGAAACATGTTGGTAGCATCGTTTGTGGAAGTTATCCGAACTCCCATGACCGTAGTCATCAGGGGGAGATGTCTACATGTATGGTCTCGAAATGTGAAGGGTGTGTTGTGCTCTTTTTCCCCTTCGACCGATGTTATTTTTGTCCCACAGGGTTTTTGTTACTCGGCAAAGTTTTTAATGAGGCAACGAGAGGAGCACCACGTTTGGGCGACACAAGGGGGAGTGTTCAAGTAAATCCAGAATATGTGTCTGGCCCAAACTCGAGGTTACTTGCTCTAGTTGAAATAGGGTTTATATTAGAGATATTCTTGGAGAATCTTAGGAGATATCCAATCAATGTACGATTATGTTTCCATGTACAACTCTATCTCTATGCTTGTAATCCTCTATATGAAGAGGCCCCTATTATCAATGAAAGTACGATTCAATTATCTCCCAATTCAGTTTTCCTTAAACAAACAAAAGATTGTTAAAGAATAAATTTAATTGTTCAAGGATATTTTGGTAAAATTAAGGAGGTGCACTTAGCTATTTAAGTATTTAAAAAAGTGAATTAGAGGTCCAATAAGTAGGAGAGGTCCAAATAGCAAATTTAGAGGTCCAACTAGAACCCCCCTTATATGAGTTCTGATCATGAGACACTATATTTTACACAAATCTTTACACATCTTGTAAGCCATTAGATTTTAAAATATTTAATGGTTCAGATTTGTTGTTTAAATGATGTCAACACTGTTGGGTGTGTGGATCCAATTCCACATAGGATAAGGATTTGTTAATCCTTGATCAAAGAGGAGTTTTGATTGTTTCCTACCTGCTTACATAATCCTACTTGGTAATGGTTTCTATGTCTATTGGGAATAGGTTTCCAATGTCTTATAGGGTTTGGTTAGATATCCATAAATAGGGGCATATGTTGTAGTAGAAGATTAAGTCTTTGAAGCATTAAATAGAGAGAGCAAGTGAGGTCTTGAGAGTTGGTGAGAACTTCTTGTGAGAGATTCTTGTATTCTTGTTCGTGTATTCTTCTTCTATAGTGAAACCCAAGCAGCCCGGGGACGTAGGCAAAGTTCTTTGCTGAACCTCGTTAACAAGTTCGTGTTTGTTTTCTCGATCGTTTATCTATATTGTTTTGCACTTGTCTGCTTCCGCAAGAGGAATTCTAGGTCGAATTCCTAACAAACACAACACCAAGTGATGTGGAAATGACATGACATTACATATTTCAAATCTAAAATTATAATTAGATTAAACTTTTCTTTATTAAACGTAAAAACAAAATCAAAATTTGGAAAATCAAAATTTGAAAAATCAAAATTTGAAAAATCAAAATCAACTGTACACGATGAAAAGAAAAGAAGAAGAAGAAGAATAGAATAACAAGGATGCTAATCGTTTCCCTGGGTATATGCCATCTTGATCTTACAACATCTTTGTATATGAACCCATGGGTACGGTTTCAGATTTAAACTGGGTTTCTAGTCTCTGTTCCTTGCAATACCGGGGTTTGGGATTCTCGAACCTTAGAAAGGAAACAACTAATTGGCTACATACTGTTAATATGTTCCATTCACCGTTAGAGTTGCACTTGCGTACATGTGAATTGCATCACCTTCCTTAATCGCTTCCATATTAAATTTTACATCACTTTTGATCTTATGTTTAATTCATTTTCTTCTTTACTTGAATTTGCTTTGGATGTGTTGACTGTGGATGAAATGAAGTTATTTGTTATTCCGCTATAGGCAAATTGGAAGGAGAGGGACGCTATGTTGGCTTAATTATTCACTAATCATAAAGCTTTTCTGCTTGGATAATGTTTATATGCTTAATTACTTGCTTGTAAATTGATGACAAGTAATAATTAAAAAGGTTTTTAACCATTTACCCTAATTAGAGATTTTTTTTCTCTTTACACCACCCACTTATTTTTTTTTTCTACTTACCCATAAAGACTCTAATAAGGTCTTGCCTAATACCCAATTAATTAATTTTTTTTATAAGACTATTTTGCCCTCACCCCTTTGTTACATAGAGAGATGGAGAGAGAAAATGGAAGAGAGAGAAGCCATAGGAGACTTCGCCGGTGTCCCGTCACCGGTCGCTAGACTCCGGTCACTGGTCGCTTGACTCCGGTCACCTCGCCGGACTCCCGTCACCGGTCACGGGAATTCGGTCACCGACGGCCGGCCATCGGACTTCTCTGAAAACCTAGCCGGAGGTCCCCAAAGAGGTCGTTGGAGATCTCATAGGTCGCCGAAGAGGTTTATTGCCACCCAATAGACCTTTAATGCCCCCAAATAGACATTATTGAGGGTAATTAAAGTTTATGAATCTCGCTGGAGGTCGTCGGAGATTTCATAGGTCGCCAGAGAGATTTATTGCCCCCCAATAAACCTATCAACTGCGGGAAATGGAACTAATCTCCCTAAAATTAGACAAATAAAATTGTAATTAAAGAAAAAGATAAGGAGATTACATCAATTCAAAACTTTTATTGGGGGCAATAAATGTTGAAAAATGTTTTGTTGCCCCCCAATAAATGTTTTATTAGGAGACAATAAAACATTTTTGTTTTCTTTTTTCTTCCCTTCTAGGCCTTCTGCCCAATTTTTGTAGACCCCGTGAAATTCCGAACGTCACTTTTGGACGGGATAATTTTTCACGACCTTTGTTTGGCTAAAGACTTTTCGAAATAGTTTGGGCTTGGGCCTTAGGCCCAAAAATAGCTTAAGGTTAGGGTCCATAATTTACTTTGGACACCCAACAAACGGGTATGCTAGTGAACCTAGCCCAATAAGTTAGTTGACCTTTGACCTGAACATCTCCCTTAATCCAATAAGGTTCTTGTAGCTCATGATAGCATCCTTGCATAATTTTGAAATCTACTTGCGCGTGCATTTACGATTTTCTCATTCTATCTTGTTTTTTAAAAATTGGTGGAATTTCTGTTCTCCTTACCCTACGCTTACTCATCAATCATCCATCCGTGTTTCAAAAATACTATTTATTTACTCAATATATTTTTCAAACTTGAGCAAAATTCCGACAAAACTTACCTTACCATTTTTCTATCTAAATACAAGTTTGGTAAAGCCAAATTCTTATTTAGTCTTGTCAACATTTTAATTTTGAGTTTTCTTGTATTTATCAATTCTACTTTTATCTCCCTATTATTTTAAGTTTAAAACCTATTTTTCCTATCACATGACTTGGCTGATTCAAACCCTTTTATTGCCCCAAGTTGAGCCTTCTACCTCACACACAAAGCCCAGCCTTCTTCTTTTCTTGTTCACGTCAAAATTAGGCAGAGAAAAAGGAGAACCTCGTTCAGCTCCTCCCTTCCACGTTGCCACCATGCAAAGGGCAACCTCTCCTAGAAAATTATCCCAGGCCTTCAAAAGGGAGTATCCAAGCCAGAGATTGTCATTCACCCTTCTCTTCTCACCCTTCCTCTAGTTCCTGTGCATATTAGTCTGATTGCGCGCCCCGAAACGCCTAGCTCGGGACCTCCGATCAAAATGCTTTCTTCATCAAAGTTGTTCGCCTCTGTCTCTTCTATCTAGTTTCCAAATTTCAGCTCTATTGGAGTCGTTTTGATACCTATAAACCAATCGAAGTGTGAGCTATTCAGAAGCGAACCTGCTCCGGATTTCTGCTTGAATTCCTTCTCTTTCTCTACCCGAATCCCCCACATCTTGTTTGAGACTGATACCAATAGTTGGTAAGATCATTGAACTATCAAGTTCCTATATTTTTCCTCAATTTTTAGGCTCAATACGTTCAAACAACTTTTCTACATATTGAGAACTTTCTGTTTCACTCTGCATGTCCGAGATCGAGTAAACTTCTTGGCCTACAACTGGCCTCGATCAAATCAAACTCCCTCAGCTCTCTTTCCAGTTGAAGCCCTCAAGAAAACTCACCTTTTTTGGTTGGTCTTTGGTGAGTATCATGCTTTCCTTAACACTATGTTTGATTTGGTTGTTGTTACGAATCCTTGCAGATTACAACTTGTCACTATTGTTGTTGGTACCTTGTTGCTTTAACTTTGATTTTCTCATTCATTCTGATGTGTTGGAATTACGCTAGACCATGGTTATACCTTGAACATTAAAATCGTGCTTGGTCCAAGGGTTTATTCGTTTTACGGTTGTCCAAACATCATATTATTGAGCTACAAGACCTCCCCTTATAGTATTAGAGGATGACTGAAATTTTAGGTCTTTAGAAGCTTTAGATACATTCTGTAGGTGTCTTAGAGTCTACTTAACTAGCCTTATTGGGTACCAAAAGAGCTTTGAACAAGAGAACAACTTTCTGCAGTTTTTCAGTTTTCAGTACAATCTGACCCAGTTGCATTTATTTCAAAACTGGAGCTAAACCGCTGAGAATTTGAGACTAGCTCCTCCTAGAGAAAGATAGTAGACACAAAAATGAACGTTTCAGAATTTGAATCACTTCAAAATCATTTCTCTAGAATTAGTTATGGAATTTTGAAATATGTATACAGAAGCTGATATTTCTGGAAAGAATCTGCACATTGTTTTACTTTAGCCTTTAAAATCTTTACTCTTCGAATGGCTTCACTTGAAATTCAATAACCATTTCAATATTACTGAGTTGGTTGTCAAGCCATCCTTCTTTCAAATTTTTTCTCAAGAATTTACCTTTAGTATTTTGAACAATTTTCCGTGACCCTTGACAACTCCTTTAAAACTCTGTTTTCTGCTTTCAACAACTTGTCTTTTAAAGGTGTTCTTACCACTTTTTCCTGAAAAACCAACTCCTTCTTGGAACCCAAATGGTCTGGTTATTAGTTAGTAAATTAGATTAAAGGAGGGGTTTTCTTCGGAGAGTATTGAGAATGAATTGCTAGCCTTGTTTATCGTTGTTTATGTCGCTTATTTGATCTAGGCTCGATATCTTGGTAGGATCTTGTGAAGTGGTGGTTGCTACAAGGTTGCATTGAGGCCAAGTGCTGCAAGAGAAAGCTGAGTTCCAGGTAAGGGATGCCTTTAACTCTATCTATGCTTTTCTTGCTTATATTATGTTTTATATGAGGCCTCTTGCATGTTTTGGAAATTATCTGTTTTTACACTTGAAATGGTTTGCGTGGTTGGATTGATGTGTTGGCAATTGATGGGGATGTAAGGAGATGGTTTGTTCCTCCTTGGGGATTGAAAATCCTGAGCCACCGGTGGTGGGCAATGTGCACCATGCCCTTGTTATTGATTATCCCCTTTGTCTCTAGCCTTGTGATAATTGAATTCCGGAAAGTGATTGGCTAGATGGACAGTTATGATGGAAGTTGTGGAAGGAGATCAATTGCCGTGGATTTATATTTACGTGGTGACGATCACGTGGGAACACAAACCGGTTTTATCTATTACCTTTTTATCAAAGAATAACTCTTGTTTTCAAACTTAGATATGGGGGCGGGCATGGGCAATGACTGGATGTAGGAGCCTAACCCCTAATTTAGTTTGTTTTGCAGGCTGTTGCTGTCGAAGCTTGGGTACGGAGGATTATCTTTGGAGGCCACAAAATTGTTTTATTTAAAGTTTATTTTTCTCTTTATTTGGCATGTTTGATCCCGTCAAATTTTTGTAAAGATATGTATGGTTGATGATGTATGTGATTGCTTACCACCAAAGTGGAACCCTAAGGTTAGAACCTGCACTTGAGCTTAGGTCCTAGTGGGCTAGACCTAGAAGACTCACACAAATTACCATTCAATGAACCTAATGCAAACTTGGGCTAATAACTAAAAATGACGTAGGTTCTAATTTCAACACCACACCACCTTCCTTTTCTCTTCCTTACCTAGTTTGTAACCTTGTGGTTACGAGCCAAGCTCACTATGCAAGCCTAAGAATTTTGGGCTTATAGATTTCTTGTTCTCCAACTTAAAGGCCTTGTCTCTTTGAGGAATTATAGGCCCAAAGTACTTACTCCCTAAGTGTCACGGGTGTAGGGTTCCTTGGAGAGGCGGCGCTGTGGTAATCCGGCCTCCGGGTCGCCACAATTTTACCCCAAAAGAAAAAAAAAAAGAGGACGACGTGTGAAGCGGTGAAGACGTGCTCGATCTCAAATAGAAAACAAAAAAAAATGACGACGTTCTTTTAAGAGTGTGAAGCCGTGAAGACGTGCTCGATCTCACCGGAAAATTGCCTCAGGTGGGCTTACTTGTGAACTTTCGCCTGGGAGGGAGAGGTTGATGTCACCGACTGCGGGGTTTGAGTTGTCGTCGGCTCGTCGTCGTCCAGTTGCAGAAGAAGGCACCTGTGCAACTTCTCGATCTACGACACGTCGCGCAGAGGCTTGATCTAGATTTGGAGGCTCTCGTCACTGTCCCCGGTGAGAACGTCGTCGATGAAGAGTGGAGGGAGGGGGGGGGGGAGAGAGAGATTTCTTTCGTCCATTGGAGGGAGTAACTGCCTTAAAGCTAGTACGGTTTAAGGTGGACAGATTCAGTTCGTCCATTGGTTTAAGTGAGTTAGATACTTTAAAGATCATCAATTTGGCTGAAACTTTGTAGAGATGATCTATACACTAGTACCTAAAAACTGAACGGTCGAGATGTGGATATGAGACTGAAAAGTGACTTTAAATTCCAACCTCACACGTTAATTTCAGAGTGAGACCTCACTCTAGTTAGGATCTGTATATATATATAGAGAGAGAGAGGGAGAGGGAGAGGGAGAGGGAGGGGGAGAGGGGTGGCAGTGGCTGTAATTCATTAATTGAGTTGAGGGAAAAATAGTCATTTGCTGTTAAATTGTGTAGGTGAGAACAAAAATCTGTTGCTGAGATAAGTGAGATAATTTTTGCTCATTTTAGTGCTTTGGGTCAAGGACCCTAATTAAAACACATATAGGAAAATTAATATATTGCCGAAGGCTTTTTCATATCTTTTTTGGGAAAAGTTTTTTTTTTTTTGGTCAAATAGCTAATTCATTAAAGGGAAACAAATTACAAATGTTGATGTGCATAAAGAAGCAAAAGTCCTAAGCTTGGAGGCCCAATAGACAAAAGCTTAATTAACCTACACCAAACAGAAAAGAGAAACAAACCGAGGCCCGAAAGCCCAACAACAACCAAAACAACCCTAGATCTAAGCCACAAAAAAACTGCCACAGAGAGACCAGCCGTCATGGCTGACCACCAAGCTGCAGAGAGAGAGGCATCGACCAAAGCTTCACTTTCGGAGGCCAGAGGTATGTTCACCATCATTCTCCATACCCGAGCAGTCTGCATAAGAAGGACAGAGGTACCAAAGGACATGGAAGCGGCAGTAGTGGTGGTGGAGATCACCGAGCAACATAACGCCACTGGTCTGGTGACGTCCACACACATCGGTGGAGTACCGGTTCGGCAGCTATTCCCAGGTGTAGAGTTAGGTGTATATACCTTGGTGGAGAACGAGTGTGAGGGGACTGTGGAAAAAAAGAGAAAAAGATGGGATAGAACATGAGAGATGGAGTTGTATGAGGGTGAGAGAAGTGGAAGTAAATTTGGGCAGTTGAAGAGGAATTGGGCTGGGGTAAAGAAAAAGATAATGAAAATGAGACATAAAGTCTCAGATCTGAGACAAAACTCAGAGAAAAACACACCACAGAGGGTGGAGAAGCTGTTGACTGACTCTCAAAACTGTAGAGAGAGTTTTCTCGATGAAAGAGAGAAGTTTGACAACAGAGGGACCTTATTGACAACTTTTTTCTGGGCAAAGTTATGTGATCATATATCCTAAAAAATAAAAATAAAAAAGGTTATGTGATCATATACCTTTCTCGGCCTTTTGGTTAAGATATGTCTAATACTACAATAGATTGATTTCCCTTGCTCCTACTTCACCTCCATAATGAAGCTATATAGTAAAGGAACATCACACTACATGATGGGACAACTTTTGTTATAGGAATGACCAAGAGCTTCAATCAGATCTCCAATTTCGACAAACACAGTGAATTTTGGCAAGAGAGGCCATGTCATCATCAAATCTGACATGAGAAAGAGAACTGGGTTTATAAAAATTTTGAACTGTTAATTGCTTTATTGAAGGACAAGAAGCTTGTGATTTTGATGAAATGAAATTATTTTTTGATTTTGAACCTTTGTCCATAGGAAGACTGATAATAGGGAACTCTACGTAGCAGTTAGGGTCTCTTTTTTTTTTTTTCTTTTTTTTTGGCGCAACTTAGGGTCTCCCATAGAGCATTCATTTGAGAGTCCCGCTTCGGTCGTTACATATCGATCCTTATTTAAGGGAATAAGTAAAGTGCATAAAACATTTTTTTTTTTTTTGAGAGAAAAAAAGTAGTAATTGCATTGATAAGCAATTTAGATAGTTATATCAGTTCTAAGTACATGGAACATCCATTGTGGCACGTCCTCAAACCAAACATGTAAAGTAGGAGACAAAAACGCGTTTCTAGCTAACAAATGCGCTGCCTAATTACATTTACGTGGACAAATAAGTACAAACAACTGAAATGAACAAAGTGAGAAAATGACTTCACCTCTTCTAATGACATAGTCTCTACAGACAAGTCTACCACATCTTTAGTTAATCATTGACCACCGATAAAGTGTCAAAGTCTAAAATTATATGAGAAGAATGAAAACCAGAATTATAGATCACTTGCAATCCCAAAACTGCTGCGTAGATCTCAGTAACTTTACAATTGAATTTGCCTTGCAATCCTTTAGAAGCTGCTAGAAGCACACTCCCCAACTCATTTGGAAGAACAACACCCAGGCCTCTAACTCCTCTTTCATCATCTGTTGCACATGCACATTTGAGGAAGGAAATTTGAGGTTTAACCCATTGGACCCGGATCCTCTTCTAAGAACATTACCATCCTAACCTACTTAAGCTTTCACTGAGATTAAGACACGTGTTAATTTTTATATCCAATGATCTACAACAAACAACAAAGCTAGCTTGTGTTTTTCTGTTCTCTATCAGTCTATCTTATTCTTCTCCTAATCTCTTCCTTTCACGCCGAAGTGCAGATCTCTCTCTGCCCCCTCTCTGCTCTCCCTCTTTTACTCTCACTCAGCACCAATACATAACAGCAACTGCTAATCAAGTGGGTTTAGTTAAATTAGACTTTCTGAACATGAAAATACCAGATTGATAGGTATGGTTGATCCCGTAGTGCTTGAAGGGAGATAATTCAAGTATCAATGAATGAAATTATACAGGGAAGAACCCATCAATGGAGCATCCAACCCCAAATTATACATATATGATTCTCTTCGATCTGTTTAAGAGTTTTCCCTCTACTACTTGCTAGTTGAATTTTTGATTGTTTGGTTTTCTGAGTTATAGAAAGATTTCAGCAAGCATCGGTGATGATTTTCTTTAATTCGTTATCCTTGCACTATGATTGCCCGTGAAGAAAACTATGGGGAATTTGAATCTGAGATGCTATTTCTTCTTTTCATTCTAGTTTTGATTTGATTGATAAGTTGGGTATTATATGTTTGTTTTACGACTTTTACCACTTGTTCTTTCTGGATCGATGATGTAAATCTGCAACTTCGCGTTATCTATCTGCAACTTCCCAGAATCCATTTTGGGAATTTGAGATACTACCAAGTTACAAATTTTTTTTTGATATTTGGCACGTCTCAATTCGATAAACTGGAGAATAAGATGATGAAGTTGTGTTTGATCTGGAAAGAGGGAGGAAGAAGATGAGAAAGAAATCAAAGAATAGAGGAGAGAGAGTGGACGAGAATTTGTTAAGGGTCTTTTTCGTAAAATCACTAATTTTTTAAGCCGGGAGAGAAAAGTAAACCATTGGAAATGAATATTGACACGTGTCTTAATCTCAGTGAAAGCTTAGATAGGTTAGGACAGCAATGTGCTTAGGAGAGAATCCGGGTCCTAACCCATTTAGCCAGAAAGCCAACCGATCTAGGAGGAAGGGAGCAAGTCGGCCGCACCGCCAAAACGAGTTAGGTGAATAATAAAGACGGAAACTACGGATTACTATCAGGCCACTCATAGAACGTGTTTGTTCTGCAAGGCATGTTCCCGCGGCACCCACCATGCACATCAAGCCACGTATTAGAATGTCCTCCTTCTTCATGGCATGTACCCACCGCATCCACCAACCAGGCATACGAAGTTACAAAACCTTCAAATTTCAATTGCCTATAATAATGTCGATCATTTTGGTGGGGCTAGATTTTATTTAAGCCATGCATCCAATTTTTTTTTTCCTCTTGTAAGCCCCTAAATCGAAAGATACTTCTCTATATATGAATGAAAGATGAAATCAAAGCTATAAAACTGTAAATCATAGTGAAATAGTGAATCAACACCCACTCACCATTTAAATTAAACAAAATAAAAATGGATATCAAACATATCCTGATATGAAGAGGAAAAAATTTTCAAATTCAGTAAAAATTATGGCCCAATCGTGCTTATACACAAAAGAAAACATCAACAAGTGTTAAATAATGCATAACTCATGCTTTGTGCATGTAGGTGGAAGATATATAGTCATATAAACAGTGAAAATTCTCCTGTACACCGACGGTGTAAGTGATCCTACACTTATAAGATGATCTAAATTCTTAATATTTATACTCAATATTTTTTTAATAACCAAAAAATATATTTAATGTAATCCAATCATCCATTTATAATCGTACAAGTGCACGTTGGTGAACTCAGTGCTCTGAATCTTTCCCCTATTAGAGCAATTCCAACAGATTCCCTATATTTTGATTTTTCTCTACTTTAGGGAAAAATAAGCCTCTTTTGCTCCAACAGATTCCCTATAATTATCTCTATTTTAGGGAAAGTGAGGAGAGAGAAAACCAAATTCCCTATATTTACAGCAAACTCCAAAATTTTAAAGAAGAATATGGAGATTTTATAGATTACTGTAAACTAGGGAATCTGTTGGAGTTAGAGAAGAAAAATAGGCTAAAAGTTTGACTTTTTCTTCTCTATAATACAAAAATTATAGGGAAGCTGTTGGAGTTGCTCTTAACAGCAATTATTTTTACAGCGCGCAGTACGTGGGTATGATATCCATATCCACAATTCTTTAATTTGGTGCGTGGCATTTGCCCACATTTGTTGTATTGTCGCGGGTGAATTTACACATTATTGGAGCTGGAAATGACCACGTACAACTGCAGCTGCACTGGGGCTAATTAGTTTAATATCCTATAAGAACCCAACGAACACCTGACAAGATTTTGTGAGGTTGTGAGTAGTTGGCGGGTGTATTTATTAAATACGTCCTGCATAGAACTCTGGCCAATCGGTGAAGTTTACTTATGGCTATATAAACCCGGCCATCACATTAGGTTTTGAAATTATTCGATCATCCAAATTAAGCATTAAGTCAAGTGCACTACTCGACCAAAGCTAGACTTCATTCCCTCTATCACTTCTAATTTTAATTATTTTCTTAAATGGAGTTGGAGAGCATGCTGGCATACCTACGTAATAAGACCATTTTGATTACTGGAGCCACTGGTTTCCTTGCAATGGGTACGATAGCTCTCTCTCTCTCTCTCTCTCTCATCAATTTGTGACGTTAATGTATTATGCAGTATTCGTAGAGAAAATTTTGAGGGTTCAACCTGACGTCAAGAGGCTTTATCTTCTTTTAAGAACAACTGATGCTGAATCTGCTGCATATCGAATGAAGAATGAGGTATTCTATAACATGCACAACTACATAGTCGTTAATTATTTAAGAATCAAAAATGGCAAGCACACATGCATACAATAACAGTGTAATTTTGAAGAGCTAGAGTTTACTAGTTTACTTTGAATTTATGCATCAAGATCTTAGGGAAGGAGTTGTTCAAGGTTCTGAGAGAAACACGGGGTGAAGATTTTGACTCCTTTATATCTCAAAAAGTCGTTGCTCTACCGGGAGACGTAAGTTTTGAAAACCTGGGAGTGAAGGATGTCATACTGATGGAAAATATGTGCACTGAGATACAAATCATAGTGAGTTCTGCAGCAAATACCAAGTTTGATGAGAGGTAACAAATACATGCCACACAAATATCCAACTTTCTATAGTTAAATTTGTTTTTTCTTACACTAGTTCCATCTTTGATGTTTTCTTCCGCATAAGGTAAATTTTATTGGAGAGCGAAAATCTCACATCTGAAAAGTGACAAAATAAAATATAACTTATAAGTGGGTGACTTATTTCTAATGTACTGAGGCCTTTTTTGGGTGTAGAGAAGTGGGTGGTTACAGGTCTAGAATCGGGTTAGTTTTTTTTTTTTTTTATCGGATAAACAACTCAAATGCTACAATTAGTTTTTCGTGAGTCGAACTCACAACCTCCCACTTACGACGGGGAAACTATGCCACTAGACCAAATGGTACTGGGCGGTATAGTTAGTTTCTGAAAATAATAAATTTTCTTATTAATTGCTTATTTGAGTTTTGATTTTCTTTTTCTCTGACAATTTGAAACATATATAAAGTTATTTAATATTTAGAGTAAAAAAGTAAAAAAATTCAATTATGGTGAGCAAGCCTTATTCTCTTAAATATAGTATAGATATAGAAAAAATAAAAGACGATATTTTTTTTTTCAAAAATTTAATTTGGTAAAATATGTTGACATGATTTTTTTTTTTTGACATGAAAGTTGAAGTAGGAATTTCTGACAAATAACATTAAGTGGAATTTCTGACAAATGTCAGGCACTAATAAAGCCCTTTTCATTCTAGGCCTGTTTGACTGTCATTTTCTTGTTCTTCTACCTGACTGCTTTCTCTGCCCCGTCTGTCTTTCTATCTCGTTCTTCCATTATTATTACCCATCAATCTTTTTTGTATATATTACATGCAAATGTGATAACTTATATATAATAGAAAGCTTTTCTTGTTTTGGTGATCAAATAAGTGTATAACTTTTGTACCTAGTGACCTGCAAACATTCTCCATTATTCTTGGCACCCTATACTGGTTCTAATATTATGATAAAAAATTCTTCACATATTAGGATAATTGTTAAACATTAGCTAAATGCATATATATGGTTATCTCACATTAGTAAAATCATCATATATATATATATATATATATATATATATATATATATATTTGCTGGGTTTGCAGATATGATATATCCTTGAGCATCAATACGTTTGGAGTTCTGCACATGTTGGGCTTTGCAAACAAATGCTTAAAACTAGAGATGCTTCTCCACATATCAACTGGTAGTATTTATATCTTTTACTGTTCTAATTAATTAAGATTGCGTAACTTACATAACATTTTCTATTCTAAATAATTAGTACTAGCAAGCAGGAACCCGTACCCTATGTGTGTGGGAGAAAAGAAAACAAAAACTGAAACGTAGTGGGTAATTTTTGAATCCTTTTTTTTTTTTTTTTTTCCTTTTTTCTTTTCCTTTGTGAACTGACTTTTTGTGTCATGTTTAAATAATTCAATTATAAAGGTTTTTAAATATTTGAGGGTTAAAACCGTAAAAAAAATCTCTCTTTTTATTTTTTTCTTTCCATGTCTCAGTCCTTGGATTTGCATAACTAATTAGTGGTACGTGTTTTCCAGCATATGTGTGTGGTGAAGATGTCGGACTCATACTAGAAGACTCAACTTCAATGAATAAGAGGGTCAAGGAGATGCCTAGATCTGATTTCGAAGTAGTAGAAAAGAACCTAGTGAATGAAAAATTGAATGAATTGAGAACACAAGATGCTTCAGAAGAAGTTATTACAAATACAATGAAGGATCTCGGCATTGAAAGGTCTTAGTCATCAACCTACTTACTTTTGCAGTATTCAAAATTTTTATTAGTTAATAATCTCTCTCATTCTTTAAACTTAGTTTTCTCCAAGTTGTGATGAAAATAAAAAAGGAAGAGAAAATACTTTAAAGATTTCCTTCTATACAACTTAATTTGTAGGGCTAAACTACATGGATGGCCAAACACCTATGTGTTTACAAAGGCGATGGGAGAAGTACTCTTAAGTCATCACTCTAAAAACAATCTGCCTTTTGTCATTGTACGTCCACCTATAGTTTCCAGCACATACAGTGAACCATTTCCAGGTTGGGTTCAAGGTTACAGGTATGAGAGTCCATGCACTTCAAAACACTTGTTTGGGAATTGAGAAATACTGTTAACCCCTATAGCTTATGAGAGGTTAATGATATTTCTCCATAAACCTCTATTACTTGTTTGATTTGGTCCCTAATCAGGTCAATACTAAATTTGTGTATACATGTGTTCAATGGATATCTGGGTGGTTAAAGAACTGTTGATAGCGTAATTGCTGGTTATTGTAAAGGAAAGCTGACATGCCTACTTCTTGATCCTATGACAGTATGTGATATGGTGAGTTTAAGTGTATGTATTCATTCTGCATAAATAAAAAAGAGTATAAGTATTCATACTTGGTGTATTTTAAACTTGATTATATGTGAGGCAAAATATGGTGATTCATATAGCACCTAGGGTCTATGAAGAACAAATTAATGTAACCCTTGAGTTTATAATATATTGCTACTATCTAGAAGGAAACAAGAAAATAAATAAGTTAATTATTTCTTTTATGTCAAAGGGTATCTAATTATGTTTGTAAGCAGATTCCTGTGGATATGGTGGTAAATTCAATGATAGCAGCGATCGTGGTGAATGCAAATAAATCATCCAACATCATTTACCATGTGGGAAGCTCACTAAGAAATCCAATAAAATTCAATGATATTCGTAGTTTTGTAATGAAATACTTCACCAAATATCCATGGATTAACAAGGATGAAAAACCTGTCGTAGCGAGGAAGATCCGAATATTCAAGAGCATGGCTACTTTTCATATGTACATGAAAATTCGCTACTCACTTCCTTTGAAGGTTTGTTCTAACCACTCACTAGATTATATAATTAACATGAAGAAAAGTTACTTAATCTTAAATCAATTAATACATTAATCTCAAACTTTTGATATAATGGTAGAAACTCCTTACTTAGCATACCACTAGAGAGAATGCTTGAATCTCTTGATATATGCTTAGAGGAAGTTCTGCCTTTAAGAGAAGAAAAATTGTCAACCAAAACAAGATGTATGCTTAGATGGGTGGGTCATTATATATAATATTTTTTCATATTTCATCTTCTATTCATCAATAAGATAATGTCGTATACTCATTAATAAAAAATTGAAAAAGAACAACGTCGGTCAACAAGATCTTGTAGTTCATAAATTTAATTTCATTCTATTTTCCAGGGATTAAAGTTGGTGAACAAAGTATCTGGCCAATGTTTCCAAGATATATATGTCAAGTATAACCAGAAACTCAGATTGGTGATGCGCATGGTGGAGCTATACCGTCCCTATATGCTATTTAAGGGCATGTACGTATGCTTTTAACTGGTTATAATTAAACATAATTTGATTATTTGTAATCATGTAATGACACTAACAGAGTGTTAAATGTTGCATAGTTTTGACGACACCAACACAGAGAAGTTGCGAAAGATAACAAGAGAAGGTTACATAGAAGTACAAGATTTTAATTTTGATCCAACATGCATTGATTGGGAAGACTACATTATGAACACACACATTCCAGGATTCTTGAAACATGTTCTGATCAATTGATGGATTTGCATTGGGATGCAATGATTTATATGTATGTGTGTATGTACCTCTGTGTGTGTGCGCGTTGCAAACTTATGTGTTGGATTTGCATTATTATTGTCTAACTACCTAGATTGCGAATAATTGTATTAGTCGTCCATAGCTGCTATCAAATTAAAAGAAAATGCACCTCCTTCTGTCATTCAGTTTAAGCACAATTTACTATTTATTTTGGGATATGTTTACTAAATTGGAGGAGGAAAAGCTGGAGAGAGCAAGAGTTGGAGATAGAAGGCTGTTAGTTGATCAGAGTCGCTGTTGCAAACGGTGGATTTATACTTCATGGTTTAATGTAGACTAAGACATCAGAACTTCAGAAGTTGCTGTTTCTTTATATATATGATTTTGAAAGTTAGGCAATACAATAAGTTAATAACCTCAATATCAATTTCGATTTTGAAATGCTTTGAACTAGGCCTGGTCTCGGGTCGGGTCGGGCCCGAAAATCAGTAAGACCGAGACCGAGACCAAGACTGAAACTATCAGTTCGAGCCGGTTCGAGTTTTCTTTGAAATGAAAACCGACAGAAACCGAACCCATTCGAGCTGGTTCGGTCTTTCGGGCTTTTCGGGCCTAATTTCCAGTTCAAGATGCTTTGCCTGTTTTCCCTGTTTTCCAAAGACAGTTTTGCACTTCTGTCATTTGCCACTCATTCTGGTACCTGGAAGACTGGAATGCATATCCAATTATCTCATTAACATAACAGTAATCATGCATTATTAAACGTTTATAGTTTACAACACAAACTCACAAATACATTGTCCAACAGAAAACAATCCAAATTATTCAATTTCATTCACAGATCAAGAGGATTGAAAAAGTCCAATTGAAAACCCTAGAATCTAGATTACTCACCGAACTGAGCTGTGAGGAGAGAAGTGCAGACTGTAGAGTATCAAGGCTTAGGGAGATCGAATCGACTATTGGATCAAAACGGTGACAGCGAACTTCTGGAGCTTTGCATCCAATGGCTCACTGGCGGAGGAGGATTTCGGAGACGGAGAGTGGCGCAGGAGTTGGTAATGGACGGAGAGAGAGAGAGAGAGAGAGAGAGAGAGAGAGAGAGAGAGAGAGAGAGAGAGAGAGAGAGAGAGAGAGAGAGAGAAGGGTGAGGGAGGGACTGAGAGGGAGATTTCAGCTAGTAATCTGGGTTTTCAGAAATTGGTAATCTGGGGCTGAGATGGTATCGAGAGAGAAGGAGGCTGAGGTCGGGTTACTCGACTGGAGGAGCGTTTTAGGATTTTTTTATTATTTTTTATTATTATTATTTTTATAATATTTAACATATTATTATATCACACAATCATGGACTGACAGGTGGCAATTGATACAAGATACAGGTTGGTTCGGGCTTTCAGTCCCTGAAAATTTGAAGCCCAAGACCGAACCGATCAAATGCATTCGGGTCGGACTTTAGACCGAACTGAAAATTTCTATATTAAAACCAAACCGAATCGGTCTTTTTTCCTCGGTTCAGGTCGGGTCCTCGGTTTTTCGGGTCCGGACGCCCAGCCCTACTTTGAACTATAGGGAACATGGAAAAAGAAAAAGAAAAACAGATAATAATAGAAGATAAAAATTTCAGCAATATTCCAAATAAACATTCGTTGAGAAAATAAACGAAGGTTAACTAGTTATCTTCCATTCTCGGCAAGTTCGACTCAACAGATTCCACATCATAACAGAACATGTGTATACAAAAGATGAACATTTATCTAATGTTTTTGTAGGAGCGAGCAGCAAAAGCTTTCCATTTTCACCAGTAATCATTACATGAGCAATGCCCCTCTCTAAAATGATGAAACCGATATCGATCTCTCAGAAAAATCTCCCTATTATAAAGCTTAGATATAAGCTTAGCAACTGAGTGGCAGTCTCCACAAACACGAAGATTCTTCACAACGCGAATTGGTTGAGATGGCTTGGAGCTAATAAGTCCAAAGGCAATCGCTAGTTTCTCACTATGGAGAATTAGGGCCTGTTCCTTCATGTCCTCTTCCTCAACAAATTGCAGTAGGTGTGACTTGTTTGGCACATATCCGATTGACTTCAATCTCCCAGCTATCTCATCCAACTTTGAGTAGATATCTTTGGCTAAAGGATGAGAATTATCACCAACTAGAAACTCATGAACACTACCGTTGATTTCGATTGAGCTACAGCCAGGTTCTTTCTTTATTCCAGAATCTCGCATGAGCTTCCTTAACCCAGAAACTGCTTCCCATTTCCCTGTTTTGGCATATATATTTGATAAGAGTACATAGGCTCCATGATTTCTGGGATCCAAGTCGAGCAAATGGCTACAAGCCTTTTCAGCAAGTGCAACATTCCCATGGCGCGTACATGCCCCAAGCAGAGCCCCCCATACAGAAGGAGTGGGAGAAATTGGCATTTTCTCTATCAGTTCTGCAGCTTCCTCCAGATTACCTGAACGACCAAGAATGTCAACCATGCACGCATAGTGCTTTATTCCAGGCACAACTCCATAAACTCGCTCCATTTGATAGAAAAATATTCTTCCCTCATCCACCAATCCTGCGTGGCTACATGCGCATAATATGTTAGTAAATGTCACAGCATTTGGCTTCACCTCAGCTTCTAGCATTTTTGAGAAAAAGTGCAATGCATCCCTCCCCTGACCATGCATTGCCAAAGCAGCAATCATGGCGCTCCAGACAAATACGTCTCTTATCTCCACCGAATTAAAAACCTCAAGTGCCTTCTCTAGATTTCCGCATTTTGCATACATGTCGATAAGCGAGGTTGTGAGGTGACAATTCAACTTCATTCCCTGCTTCTTTACGTAAACATGTATCCAGCCGCCAAGATCAATCGCTCCCAATTGAGCACACGCTGCCAGAGTACTAACTAGAGTAACCTCATCAGGCTTGGGACCCTTGTTCTTCTGCAACTCATGGAAGACAGCTAAAGCCTCTTTCGGCCTACCATTCTGTTCATAAGACGAAATGAGCACATTCCACGCAGCAATATCCTGACTAGGCATGGCAGCAAAAACACGCCTAGCCTCATCATATTTCCCCATCCGAGCATACCCATCAAGCATAGTAGTCCACGACACAACGTCCTTCTCCGGCATCCTACCAAACAATCTCTCCGCATCTTCAACACTCCCGCATTTCACATACATATCCAGCATAGCATTATTCAAAGTCAAGTTCTCTTCAACTCCATGCCTTTCAACATTCAAACAAACCCACCTTCCAAACTCCAAATCCGCCTTCTTTGCGCAAGCTGACAAGACACTAACCATGGTGACATCATTCGGCTTCATATTCTCCGCCTCCATTTCCTTAAACAACTCCAACGCCACCTCGGGACAGTTCCCCTGAGCGAAAGCCGTGATAACAGAATTCCAAGTAACAACATCCTTCTTATAAGTCTTCAAAAACACCAAACGCGCCAAATCCAAATCCCCGCACGACCCATAAAAGTGAATGAGCGAATTAACAATGTAAACATCCGAACCCAGCTCGGCTTTTATCACCATGGCATGAAAACCTCTCCCAACCTTGGAAGCCCGGAGCTCCGACGCCGCCTTGAGCAGAAAAGGGAAAGTGAACTTATTGGGGCACTCGTCACACTCGTCAAGCATCTGCAGAAATACGAGAATGCTTTCAACTGGGTCGGGGCTGGAGGCGTACGCGCGAATGAGGGCGTTCCAAGTGAACAGATTTGGGTCAGGAATTTCGTCGAACACTTGGCGTGCATAGTCGAGGCTCGAGAAGGAGGAGAGAGCAGCAGCTGTGATGAGCTTACTAGCGGAATAAGGGTCGAAGAATAGGGCTGTTTTGAGCATTTGGGCATGGACTTGCTTGAGCTGGTTGATGGTGGTGCATTGGTCTATCAGTGGGAGAAGCGGTTGGGTTGGGAAGCGAAGGTCGTTATTGACGGTTGGGGAGGGAGTGGTGGGATGACGTGGGAGAGAGATAACTGGGGTGCCTACAGTTGCCATGTCTCCTGCGGTCACGTTGATACTAAACCCATTCTTCTACTTAAAACGGCTTGTGATAAGGCTCAGGCTCAGGCCCAGGCCCAAGATTGATGAAATGAACTTTATGTGGTGTCGGTAATTTAGGTGCAGCGTGTGCATGAAGATCTAATCTGGCAAGTTTTTTGGGCTGCATTTGGGCTCAAAACAGGAGCCTTTTGTTGGGTTTTGGTTTCTCCACGGGGTTGAATTTGGGACTCAGGAGATATCTTGATTGAAATTTTCCTCAAGCTTGTTATTATCTCTATTTTGTTTCAAATAGATTGATCATTACTACATTCTACAAAGAGTCTTAGTACAATCATGCTGTGAGTATCACAATTGCGAGCCTTGGCGAGCAGTGTGCTTTAGGCTCGTACGAGTCTATTTTTGGTTGATTTGCCGATTTCTTAAATACCCATATTGCAAATTTTAATGATTTGGTCTACAAATCTCAAGATCGTGACAATTCTATTGTTGATATTTAGTAATTATTTTGAGGAGGCTGAGGATTTACTTTCAGTTTTCACTAGTTTATCTCTATTAGTGTTTCAGAGCAGTGTTTTATTGTATAAAGACAACTTGTTGGTTGGGTACACCTCCTGGTTTGTCCTTTCCTAGCTCTAGGGTCAAGTCGGATTCGGCCTTTATATGCTCCACATTAGGATTCCCTCTTGCGTGATTTCTATTGCTAATTCAATAAATTTTTTTACCATAAAAAAAAAAAAAGGCCTTGTCTTTGGTAGGTGAATCAAACAGAAGGAATAGAGAAGTACTAATGTAGGAGTTCCGCAATCTGCACACAGGGTTTACCATTTTGTAATTTGTCTTTAATGTTTAACGGTGTTAAGTCTCTACTAGTTGGAAAACATGTGGCGATATATTATTCGCGGGACAAAATAGAGACAGAATTTTTGGGGACAGCAGATCCGCCCTCATCGCAAGTTCGTATGGCTTGAGTCTTAATATATATTTTTCACAACTTGAAAAAGAAAAATAAGAAGAGTAGACTCTCGTAGTTCTTCGAGACAAATATTTTTTTTATTTAATATATTTTTGTGTAAGAAAATAAGGGGGACTATTATTTGATTTCAATTAAATAATCTGTTAGATTCTTCCAATTAAGTAATTCTGACAAGACTAAGCTTAATTTATGCATCCAGTTAAAATAAACTGTATCATGATCTTAGTTGTTGAGTAGTTTTACTTAAGTTAGCTATGCCTCCTCTATGCAATTATATGCGTATTTCCATTATTTTAATTGCATACACGAATCACAATTAGTCTATACAAGAGAAATTTGCTGGCTGAAAAACAAATTCCCTCTCTAGAGAAGGCAGGTTAACCATGGGTAAGGCCAACCTTTTTGGAATGCCAAACCAGGTTCTTTCCTATTTTAAATGTCCTAAATTTGTTACTAATGCCTTAGACAATGAGTGTAGAAAATTTTTATGGGGTAGTGAGACACAAGCACCTATTGCCTGGAGTGCAATTTGTGCACCTAAAGATAAAGGTAGATTGGTATTAGACCCTCATCTCATTATAATCAAGTAACTTTGGCAAAACTTGGCTGGAAAATTAATGGTGAATGGTTTCCAGCTTATGTATGTGGCGAAAGGGCAAGATCTACACTAGAAGTGTCACGCCCCGAATTTCTAATAAAGGGAATTCAAATCTGAAACGCGATAACTCAAATATCACGCCCCAAATTCAAATAAAGAAATTCGAATCCAAAACGCGATAACTTAACAAGCAAAATAACACTCTGAGAATTTTTTCAATTAAACTAGCAAAAAAACAAGCCGAGCCTATCAATGTCAATACCGACTTGTTATTTAGAGACACATATTACATTATACCAAGTTTACAAATTAAACCGAAACAACAATTCAATAAGTAAACTCACTCATTACATAGCGGAAGACTAAAACCAAAGTACACTTCTACGTCCAAGCTACAACAGCAACAAGGACTCAGCTTCGACGAAGGTTACTCGTTACTCTGATCTGCACAATAACCCCTACACCATAGAATAGTGCACTGGGTTGAAACAACAAACCCGGTAAGCTGCAAGCTCGTGTGAGTAAACCCTAATAACCACAAAACATCTTTCCGACTAAAGGACAACAAATCAACACAATGATTATTTTTCAAAATCAAAATAATTTTCTTTTTAAGGAAAACGCAAGTCACCACCGTAACAAACCAAATCATTTAAGATCTCAGCAACAAACCAAGAATTCACTCTTCTTTCCTCTCAACAAGAAACATTTATCACCACGATGACATGATAAAGCATTTCTCAACTCACTACGAGTCTCATCCACAACTGCACTCGCAAATTGAACTAAATAAAATCAGTAATCCCTGCTTAGAAAAGTAGTTAAAGAATCACCAAAAAGTACACAATCCAAAATCATAGTAATCCCTGCATATAGTTTAGTTTAGGAGATTACATTAAAATCAAACAATAGAAATTATAGTAATCCCTGCATATAGTTTAGTTCAGGAGATTATATTAAAACCAATCAATTCAGAAAATAGTAATCTCTGCATATAATTTAGTTCAGGAGAGTACGAAAGAAAACAAGTAATTCAATTATAGAAATAAACTAAAAAAAATACACACTCAACCATTGATAACACCAATCACTCAACAACCACAACCCACATCATTTACACAAAATCATCACGCATATCATCTCACATATCACCACACTGGTTATCACATAACATTGTTTCCTCATCTCCAACAACCTCAAAACAATAACAAAATCATTTCCCAAATAATATGTTCATATCTCAAAACCATCATCAAAATCGTACACACATAAATCAAGTTCAATCTGACAAAATCATCTTTCTTTCCAATTTCATTTGTTTTCCTCCAAATCACATAGCACAACAAAAGTAAACAACAACGCCCAATCCCACCAAGATATATATATATAGATATATAACGTAAATAAATAAATAAATAAATAAACACACACACACACACACACACACACGCATGGTTCTAAAAAATGGCCTAGGTGGCCGCCTGGGCGGCGCCTAGGCGCTGGGCGTTGGAGTAACGTTCCGATTTTGGCCTGGGCGAAAGTATTAGGCGCTGGCCTCTTAGGCGCCCGCCTAGACGAGCTAAGAGGAGGTTAGGCGGCCTGGGCGGAGTCGGCAGGGCGCTTGAATTTTTTTTTTTTTTTTATCGTCATTCGTCAAATCGACTTATTCTCCTCTCATTCTCTGTTCACCGATAACCCAGAACTGAAATATCCATTTTCTAAGCACACAAATCACAATTCAAAATCAAAATCACCTATTTGGGTGTAGAGAAAACATGGGATTCTGCACTTTGGTTCAAGAAAAGCAAAAGCTTCAATAGAACACATTTTCTGGGCAACGAAACTGAGAAAGAGAGTAGTAGCTTACATGTTACAGATTGGAAATTAGATTGAGGTAGGTGGAGATCATGGAGATCATGGAGAACTCAGATCTGTGGTGGCCATGCCTTGGGTTCTCAGATCTGTGGTGGCCATGCCTTGGGTTTTGAAGCAGAGAATGGAAGACAGAGAGAAAGAGAGATGGAAGCGAGAAAGAGAGTGGAAGAATAGTGGGACGTTGGAATTGAGCCGAAGTCTCAAGCTGGGGTTTTTTAATTTAATTTTATTATTATTATATGTTTTTTTTTTAGGAGAAAAATGTCAACCAACAAATGGTGGAGGCCCAACCCGAACTTGTCAATGGTACATGCCATTCTTTATATTTTGAAAGATTATCTATATATTTTATTTTTTATTTATATAATTATTTGTTATAAAAATAAAAATAAAATATAAAAATAAAAACCGCCTAGTCCCCGAGCCTAGGCCCCTGGGCGCTAGGCCTTGAGTCACCGCCCGACTAGCGCCTAGCGTTTTTTAGAACTTGCACACACGTAGTCATCCACTTAGGGATGCCACTAATACTAACTATAGTTCATAATTACAAAACCCGTGAAAAATTATTTTTTATAATAAAACTTCATTTTACTTACCTATGAACCGTAGATGATCAAATTCATATAATTTAAAACAAATATTTATTTCCAAAAATGATTTAACAATTAAACAATTAATTTTGAATTAATAAAGTTATTCCGTTCATAAATGAACCTTGTGAGATTTACTCACCCTCTAAATCTAGCTGCGTCTTCACACGCCACATGAGATAAAGCTCAAACCATCAAACTCCTCTCAACAACCTCTTCACACCTAGTCACAACAAGTCACGCTCAATACGACACAACATACACAAGCATTTAAAGTTCGAAACACACAAACTAAAAACCAAAGGCTATGTCCAACAAGACGAAACTTCCTCCGAGATCTCCCAAGGTTTTCGGAACACTCCTAGGATCAATATGTTAAAACGACAAGTTGATCCAACGGTTGGATCCTCACGGATCGAAAACCGAGATAATCAAAATTAAGAAAAAACCCTAACATTTCAAACAATCTCCAAATGTTACCAATCATATATTAAAATGCTCGTATTGACGAGTAGATGATAATAAAGTAAGAAACTGCTCCAACAGAGGCCGGACGCGCTGCCACAAGCGACTACACGTGGCCTCCACTCGCTGCCGGACCAAACTCAAAACCAACAAGATCCAATCGTCCAAATTGAAGTTTACACTATGAGGATCAACTTTAATACCCGAGACTTGAGTCAATTTGGCCAGATCACCGCCGCAAGCCAAGAATTACTATTCACCGTGAGTTGCACCTCCACACTTTGAATTGGACCTCAAGACTGGTATGGATGTGATCAGGAGGAGCAGAGCGTCACAAAATAACCGGTTTCGATTTCAGCCACCGCCGGAATTGAAAAATCCGATCAGGTCTCACATCGTAGATCTGTCGCTCTTCGATCTGCAACTTCCGGCTTGAATCAACGAAAACAAGCTCGGTGGGGACGACGGTGAAGTGGAGACGAGTCGGTCTGCGGTGGTTTCTAGGTCGGAGGACGTCGGATGGCGCCGGAAAAGTCTGGTCGGGTCGGCTGAGGTTCGGCGAATCCTAGGGTTTTATGGAGGAGAGAGAACAGAGCAAATTTCCGAAAAAGGAAATTTTGGAAATTATGAAAAAAAATCAGAAAAATCCTATTTATAGAAAATTTTCAAAATTGGAAACTTCTTCCGTTGACCATAACTTTTTTTTATACGAAATCCGATTTCTGCGTTCCACATATCCACGAACTCGTATCGACGTGCTCTACAACTTTCATGAAGGAAGTTTTTGGAGAAACTCAATGAATATAACGTCAACCTTTTGACCCCTCGAAAATAAAACGTTTCGAGTAATTATTCATCCAAAAAACTTTCGCTCCACTCTCGAACCACGAAATCGTACCAACAAACACTTTATTAATTCTAAAAAATTCCAAGAAATTAATAACGAATTTATGGGGTATTACATCAACAATAGCCCAAATGGTTAGAATTTTTTCATTTAAACTAAGCAACAAATAAATTGAAACCACAAATGTTAATACAAACTCAATCACTAGAGTCAAATATTACATCTCCAAGTGTTTACATAAACACGAAAGCATCAATGCAAAATGTAACACTCACTAAGAACATACCAAAAACAGCAGTATGATAACAAAAATAGGTTCTGAACCTAACACTACAGCACTACACGCCTTGATCCCAACCCTGGTTATCTTAACCTGCAGGAATAATTCCTACACCTTAGAATAGTGCACCGGGTTGCAAACAACAAACCCAGTAAGCTTTTTAAGTTTGTATGAGTAAACTCAAATAAAATGACTCAAACACCGCATGCTTGACAATTTCTCACTCAAGAATAAATTAAAGCAATCCGAAACCAACGTACTCCACAATTTAGTAAGAACCCAAGTCCCTCAATGGACAATAAAAAAAAGAAACCACCCGAAAATCTGTTTTAAAAACGTGTACTCATGGGCCTCAAGTAACCCACGTGTTACCCCCATGCAATACAATGGCAGACAGACTAGAGCTCTAACTGATCATAACCACTCACCTGGCCAAAGGCGTGGTTCCCGATATATTTGTCTCTGTCACTACTGTGACACCAGATCCGTAGATCCAAAAATATTTAAAATGTCCCACATGACTTAAAATGTTACACCAAAACTCAAATACTCTTTCAACACAATAAAATCAACAATTACATGATATATTGTATTCTCGCAAAGAGTAAATGCTCAAAACCATAACCTGAATAAAATCACAATTTATTATGCATATCACAATGCCACGCCATAAGATATATATTTCATGTAAATATATATATACACACACACACACACACACACACACACACACATATAAATACACACACACACATACGTAGTCATCCACTCAGGAATGCCACTAATACCAACTATAGTCTACAATCGCAAAACTTGAGAAAAATCATTTTTATAATTAAAATCTCATTTTACTTACCTATGAACCGTAGCCGATGAAGTTCATATAATTTAAAACAAATCTTTATTTCCAGAAAACAATATCATAATTTAGTGATTAAACTGAACAATAATGTAACTCGGTTTCATTAATGAACCATGTGAGATTTACTCACTTCTAAATTCCGCTGCGTCTTCTCTTACAGCTAAGATAAAGAATGGAACACTCTTCGTCAATCACCTAAGTAAAATAAGGTCTCAATTTAGTATACGATTAAAACGAAAGCGGTTACTATTGGAACCGAGCATTTGAACCCGAAATCGAAGATTTCGTCAGTAGAGACAAAACTTCCTCCGAGACCTCCCAATGTCTTCGAAACACTTCTAGGATCAATTTCTCAAAATTATAAGACGATCCAATGGTCGGATCCTCATGGATGGTAAACCGAGAAAAACTAAAATTACGTAAATCTAGCATGCTTCAATTTAACACAACATGACCTCATGATATATCAACAATCTCGTATCGATAACCATGAAAACAGAACCCAAAAACCTAGCTGGACGCGTCGCCAGTAGTGGCTGAGCGTGGGCTCCACACGCCGCCTGCAACCCCCAAATTGGGTCACGAAACTTATGCCAAAATGTTCATCTCAACAAGTACAACAACTTTCACAACTAGCACAAAGTGTGAATCTAAGCCATTTGACTGGAATTTACCTCGAAAATCCAAGAATCGGTGAAAACCTAGAATTTCAAATCCTCGATTCAACCTCCACACTTCAAATCGTTGCAAGCCGATTGGAGGGAAGCAACTACGTCTCCTGGGCTTCCAAAGCCCTCAAGAATCATTGCTAGAAGTGGCCGAAATCTAGAGTTCTGATGATACCCCGACGCAGCGCCGCCACCAATCTTCTCCGCCTTACTGCGCCTTCTACAGCCCAAATCGTGCAACAAGGCTACCACAGACTTGGAGAGGGAGAAGAGGCGAATCGAAAGGGACATGTGGTGCTCCAATACGTGGGCGGACGGCCGAGATATGGTCGGAGGAAGGAGATCAGCGATTTCCGGCTCGGGAGAGAGAGAAAGTGTCAGGTTTTTGCAAAAAAGGAAACTAGGGTTTTTTTTTTTGTTGTTGTCGTTTTCTGAAATTTTTACCTTTATACAAAAATGAAAACTTTTTCCGTTGACCATAATTTCTTAGTACGAACCCCGATTTTGGCGTTCCTCATGTCCACTAACTCGTATCAATGCGCTCTACGATTTCCGTGAAGGAAGTTTTCACAGAATCCTAATGTATAAAAAGTCAACCCTTAAATTGAAGCACTCTGAGCGAATAGTTGTCTGAAATAATTTCTAATTCTCGATTAATCATAAGAACAAGGCATCAAAACTATAATTTGTACCAACTGGGACATTTATTAATTTCACGTAAAATACACGAAATTAACACCAAAATGCAGGTCATTACAAGAACACTTATCTTCAATGCATGAGATGTCAAATGATACAACTGAAAATGATATTGAAGTAGTGGAAAAGAACTTGATAAAGGATAAATTGTATGAACTAAAAGTACAAGATATTTTAGAACAAGTTATTACAAACACAATGAAGGATTTCGATATTGAAAGATTTTTAGGCATTCATCATCCATACTTTTTTTCTGTTTTTTAATGTCATGCATAACTTTGTAGTACAATAAACCCTAAATTATTATTTTGGAAAAATTAGATATAAACTTTTTTTTTTTAAAGTATTGGGAAAAACCAATACATATTTTCTTATTAATCTACACCCAATTCACGTAAGGCCACTATTCGAAAAACGAAAAATAGATCTATGCATGACATTGTAATATAAAACTATACTTGTGATGTAAATACCTCTTGACTAGGCATAAAAAAAAAATTCATAATATTAAACATACCGTATAGCCATGACATTAAATAACAACGGTTAGGACAATTGACATATTTCTCTAGAATAGGTAGCCAATAAATCACATACCAATGAGGTATCTAAAATTATATACCTCTTGACAAGGTATCAGAAAAAAATTATATCATAATACAACCTACCTCATAACCATGAGGATAACAAACTATCATATCTTTGGAACCAATGAAACTCATAACATAAAGAACTATATAATAAAATAAAAGGCCGGTAGGCCTTAAATTTTTATTAGAACTTGAAAATCACGCCTACTACCTTATAGCCATGACATTAAATAACATTAAACAAACCTTATAGCCAGGACATTGCATAACATACCTCTAGAATAGGTAACTATTAAATCACATATCATTGAGGTATCAAAAACTATATACCTCTTGACAAGGTATTGGAAGAAATTCATAACATCAAACAACCTACCTCATATCCATGAACATCACTAAAAATCATACATTTGAAATAGATAACCAATGAAAACTCCAGCAGATATTATTTTTAGAACTTGAAAGTCAAGTCTATAACCTCATAGTCATGACATTAAATAATATACCTCTAGAATAGGTAACTAATAAATCACATATCATTGAGGTAACAAAAACTATATACCTCTTAACAAGGTATCAGAAAAAATTTGTAACATAAAACAACCTACCTCATATCCATGAACATCACTAAAAATCATACGTGTGGAATAGATAACCAATGAAAACTCATAGCATAATAAAAAATAAATTAAAATAAAAACGCCGGTAGACATTAAATGTTTAGACCATGAAGATCACGTCTATAACCTTATAGTAATGCCATTAAATAACATTAAACATACCTCATATCCATGACATTAAATAACATACCTTCATAATTGGTAACTAAGAGCAACTCCAACAGCTTCTCCATATTTTGATTTTTCCTTATTTTAGGGAAAAATGAACCTCTTTTGCTCCAACAGATTCCCTAAAACTATCCCTATTTTAGAGATAAGGAGGAAAGAGAAAACCAAATTCCCTAAATTTACAGCAATCTCTAAAATTTAAGGAAGAATTATGGAGATTTTAGAGATTTGGCTGTAAAATAGGGAATCGGTTGGAGTTGGAGAAGAAAAAAGGTTAAAACTTTGACTTTTGCTTTCCTATAATACATAAATGGGCTAAATACAAATTACTACCTTGTGGTTTAGGTCCAAAATCAATTCAGTCCCTGAAATTCTAATTTCATCAAAAACACCCCTGCACTTTCAATTTTGATCTAATAGGTCCAATTTGTTAGTTTTCCGACAATTGAGTTATTTAACTTGTTAATGTGGCTCATATATGGCATATGTTTTATGATGTGATGTCGAGGTGGTCTGGATAGTCAATTTAGGAGTGAGTCATACTATTAAAAATAAATAATTTTTCAACAAATAATCCAACTATAACTTGAACCCATAACAAAATATTAATGAATTGGACCTATTAGATCAAAATTGAAAGTGCAGGGGTGTTTTTGATGAAATTAGAAGTCCAGGAACTGAATTAATGTTAGACCTAAACCACAGGGTACTAACTAGTATTTAGCCCTACATAAATTATAGGGAAACTGTTGGAGTTGCTCTAATAAATCACATAGCAATGGGGTATCTATAACTATATACCTCTTGTCATGGTATCAAAAAAACTCATAGCATAAAACAACCTACCTCATAGCCGTGAACATCACTAAATATCATACATTTAGAATAAGTAACCAATGCAATTCATAGCATAAGAAAAAATAAAATAAAATAGAAAGCCAGTAGGCATTAAATTTTAAGAACTTGGAAGTCATGCCTACTATCTTGTAGCCATGACATTAAGCATACCTTACAGCCATAACATCAAATAATATACATACTGTACGTACATGGTGTCTGCCGGCCATAATCAGCACTCATACCAAACCACTTCACTTTGTCGAAATGGCCTTGACGGTATGACCCTCGGGAACACAGCAAGCCAACCTTCACCGACAAACCAGTTCCAGGCCGAAACATGCCTCGACGCACCACCCAAAGTCATCCCTGCAGAAAGGACCAAAAGTCATTAGATTGAAGCATATCAGTTCCACATCGAAAACAAGACTGAGGTAACTCACTATTCCACCTATAAAATGTCCACTTCTCTCTCTTCATTCTTTACGCATGTTTGGACCCAAAATGAACATTTTGGCCTGACAAGACACGTCTTGGAGAAATTGAGCCAATATCAGTGGCTCAAGCTATATATTGTCGACAAGTTCGAAATATATATTTAGAGGCTAAATAAAGCCTACTATGGAAGTATGTGTTTGGACCCAAAATAAGCATTTTGGCCTGACAAGGCGTGTCTTGGAGAAATTGAGCCAATATCAGTGGCTCAAGCTATATATTGTCGACAAGTTCGAAATATATATTTAGAGGCTAAATAAAGCCTACTATGAAAGCATGGAAGCATGGAAACATGAAAAGTCAACTTTAGCACATTTTCCTACTTCGGCTAGGAGAAACCGAGCTAAACAAGGAAGGAGGGGTGGTAGACTAACCAAATGAAATCGAAATGTGTTGAAAATTTCCAGATCCATTCTAGACAGCCCAAGGATCATTTCTTATGAAGAGTGCAAGAGCTTTTTTTGAGTGGAAGGCCTTCAAACAATCAGCCCAATTTTCTACAGAAGCAAAACTGGAAAACTGGACCTGTAAGAGGTCCAGCAGCATTTTCGGCCCAACCACATGGAATAAAAATCTGAAAATTTGTCAGGATGATCTACACTCATAGTGGAACATTTCATATGAAGAAGTCGAAGGCATATAATGAAGTCTTGTTGGAGAAATAATTGAAGGAATAAAGGGGCAGAAACTGACCTAAAACCAGCTCAATATTCACATGTTCATGTTTCCTACCCACATGAAGAAAGCTAGATGCTTTTCTCTTTTTCCTTGGATATATTTTTCATTCTACAATCTCTTTAATAGATCATCACCACTTCCATGTTGCTGCACCTTCATGCTTTGCTTTCATTTCATCTTTTCTCTATCTTTTCCATATTTTACAAGTGAACTTAGATCTACTTTCATTATTTTTCTTCCACTCATCATTTCACTCTTCTTTTTCTTCCCTATATAAACACCTTCTCCTCTCATTCTAAAAACACACATTCACAACACAACAACAACATCTCTAAGATGATCTAAGTTCTCTCTAGAGCAAACCTCTCTAAGAGCAACTCCTCTCCCTCTCTTTCTCTTTCTCTTAGCGGTGATCACACTCCTAGTCCTAGTCTTCTCAGAAGCCGACTTTCAGTGCCACCAAACCCTCTGTCAACGTGCTTCGGTCCTAGTCTCCTCGGGAGCCGACGGTAGTGCCGCGACCACAACGGTTACGGACCCAGCCAAGCAAGGGTAACGCCCTAGCAACCCAGCCAAGCTAAAGTCACGCTTTAGCAAGATCTCAACATTTCCCGGTGATGTCGCTCTGCTCGATCTACAACATTGAGTATCGATTGTGTTAACAAGAAGAAGCTCAGCAAAAGTCCTCGCCACGAGGCACAAAGAATCCCACGACGAGGTTGGTGCTCTCCTCGTCCACAATTGCTTGAAAGAAGTCAGGTCAAGGGACACCCCCGACGACCGCACCCGAACGGTGCTGGCACGCCCGCGCAGAAAAGAGACTGTTGACCAGCTGCAGCAAAATTGGAGCCAAACAACGCATTTAATAGCTACCAACCGCTACTTTGTCAACATAAACACATTGTCTAACTTTAGCATCGGAGGAGCGAAGACCGCCAACCGCGGTCTCCCCTCTTGACGCCGTTGTATGTCTCTTGACAGATAGCGGAACTTTGCGAACTCACAACATATCGGAAGATTGGACCCTTGTCCACGTTATCGGAAGCCGACACATTGTGACAGTATTTTGAGCATTAACATTGGCGCCGTCTGTGGGAATCCTTTGAACTAAAGGTCACTCCCCCATAATCTACCATGGCTAGCGGTAGTGGAAATGGCGTTGACAACCAGACAAACCAATCCGTCAACCCTCAACCCATGAACCCTGCCAATCCAACAATCGCCGTTAATCGCGAACTGTTCACCACACCGATCAACACCGATGGTCGACCCCCTAACACCCCCGAGGTACCCCTAACACAATACGCTGTGGAGAACCAACCCGGCGCCAGCCATCAAGTGCCAAGCCGAGACCTCGCTGCCATGTTGGAACTAGCTTTAGCGGACCTGCACAAAGCAAACAGAGAGTAGGAAAAAGAACGAAAGGAGAAGGCGGAAGCTCAAAACCAAGTGGCGACACTATTATCAAAGTTCGACGAACTAAAGAAGGCGCTAGAAACAAATGCAAACCTGGCCTAAAGCGAACATTTGCAAAGCGCAAGGCTCAGCCCAAGCACAAGGGCAAGGGCAGCGCCGACATCAATAATCCAAATGGATATTGCTTTGAACCCACCTGAACTGGCGGGATTATGGCCAACCTCACCACTACAATTGGTGCAAGAGTAGGTAGCGGACTCACAGTCGCAATATGATTTTTGATTTAGCGCAGGCCAGCAGAGGGGAATGGGAAACATGCCAGCCCCCCCCCCCTCGACAGCAAATTTTGGTACCAAATCAGCCACTTCCCAGGCCTACTGTCGATACCACCACATTGATCCTAGAAAAAATGAGGGAACTAGAAGAAAAGTTAATTAGAGCTGAAACAAGCACACCTACCGCCAACTTAAAACCCGCTCTTTGCGGCACGGCCTGACCCATTTACCGCCAGAATTTTGCAAACCGTCAGACCAACATATGCTAGAACTCCTAAGATTGCCCAATTTGGTGGTTTGACAGATCCACTCGTCCACATGGACACGTTCAAGAAGGTAACCAACAACAAAGGCTTCGATGATGCAACTCTTTGTCACCTATTCAGCGAAACGTTGGATGGTGAGGCAATGAGCTGGTTCTTTGAATGCCCCCCAGGCTCTATGGACTCACTCTTAGCCTTATCGAATGCATTCTTATCACGTTTCATCCTCATGACGGACGAGTTTCACAGCTCAAGCCAATTGTTCAGCATTAAGCAAGGTACTGATGAATCGTTAAAAGCATTTGTCATAAGATGGAGGACCGCCACATCAAGATCTCGGGATCTAGACAAAACAATGGCACGTCATGAGTGAGGCAGTCTTACATGCCCAAGTAGAGTACAGCACTTATGGCGCCACCCCACAAACTCCACAAAAGACATCCCAACCTTCCACATCCCAACAAGGTAAGACCACCACCACCCCATATATCACCACACCACCAATTGACAAGAAGAGGGAATGGCAATAGGGCAACTACCAAGACAAGCGGCAAAGAGACCAACAATACCACAATAAGGGCAACATATCTTTTCACATTGATCGCCGCGACAACCACAACAATAAGCCCGCTGCAAACGCTCAAAAGTTTGAAGTATTCACGGTATTGACAACATCGTATGAAAAAATCTATGATCAGTGCAAGGATTAAATTCCGCCACCACCCCCAAGAAAATACCCCAGAGCAGAAAGTCCAGAAACACTGGCAAATGGTGTAAACACCATGAGGATAGCCGCCATAGCACCAACGATTGCAATGCCCTCAAAACCACAATCGAATTGCTGTACCGTGATGGAAAGTTAGAGTAGTACAAGGTCTGACAACCGGCACCCGTCGTCGCCAACATAAAACCAATGCGTCAGATCAACACGATTGACGGTGGCGCTTTCATCGGCAACATGTCACACAGAGCAAGAAAATGCTATGAACGCGCTAACCACCCAAAAGAGGTATTCAACATCTGCTATGATCGATCTGCCAAGATGGCCAAAACTGGCTAGGAACCAATCACTTTCTGTGAAGAGGAAGAGCGGGATATTCACTCACCCCATGACGACCTATTTTTGATTGATGCAATCCTCGACAAGTGGTCCGTCGACCGGGTGTTAGTAGACAGCGGATCCGTTAGAAATGTCATATTTAACAACTGTTACAAGCAACTGCAACGCAACCGAAAACTCCTGCAAGACCACGAGCTACGACTCAGTTTCTCTGGCGACGTGGCTCAACCTCTAGGATCTGACTACATGCCCCTATCCATCGGGGCAACCCCATGTACGATGGAGATACACACTGAGTTTATTATGGTAGACTGCTTCAGCATGTACAATGCTATCATCGGTCGTCCCGCCCTCAACAAGCTCAAGTGCATCATAGCAGGGTACATGCTGCTCATGAAGTTCCCCACCCCCAATAGCACTGGCTCTGTCAGGGGAAGTCAGTTAGTTGCACGGGAGTGTTACTCAACAACAGTGGCAAGGTCAAAAAGCCGCCACGAAATTCTAACGGTAGGCAACGCACCACAGTTGACGGAAAAAATTGATGACCCCAAGGATGACGAGAAAAAGTACTTCAAGAAGGTGCCCATCAACCTAGAGACATCACTCCGTATTGTGAACATCTTCAATGTGTTTGGACCCAAAATGAGCATTTTGGCCTGACAAGGCACGTCTTGGAGAAATTGAGCCAATGTCAGTGGCTCAAGCTATATATTGTCGACAAGTTCGAAATATATATTTAGAGGCTAAATAAAGCCTACTATGGAAGCATGGAAGCATGAAAGCATGAAAAGTCAACTTTAGCACATTTTCCTACTTCGGTTAGGAGAAACCGAGCTAAACAAGGAAGGAGGGGCGGCAGACTAACCAAACGAAATTCAAATGAGCTGAAACTTTCCATATTAAATCTAGAAAGCCCAAGGATCATTTATTATGAAGAGTGCCAGAGCTAGTTTTGAGTGGAAGGCCTTCAAACAATCAGTCCAATTTCCTTGTCTAGAAAGGCTTGGAAAACTGGACCTGTAAGAGGTCCAGCAGCGTTTTCGGCCCAACCACTATATAAAAAGCTCTGAAATTTTACCAGGGTGATCTACACTCATAGTGGAACATTTCTTATGAAGAAGTCATGGTCAAAATTTGAGTGCTTGATGGAGATAAAATTGAACGAATAAAGGAGCAGAAAGTGCTTCCTTATCTCCAAAATTCATCATTCCTTATCTCCAATTATGCCTCCTTATCTCCTTATCTCTGAAATTCATCATGCTTTGTCTCCAATTATGCTTCCTTATCTCCAAAATTCATCATTTCTTATCTCCAATTAATGCTCCACTATCATTTGTTTAATGCTAAACACCTTGGCATGGTAGCCTATAAATAGAGGTTACAATGAAACACTTAGAGACACAATTCACTCTACAAACATCTCTAAGATGATCTAAGTTCTCTCTAGAGCAAACCTCTCTAAGAGCAACTCCTCTCCTTCTCTTTCTCTTACCGGTGATCACACTCCTAGTCCTAGTCTTCTCAGAAGCCAACTTTCATTGCCACCAAAACCTCTGTCAACGTACTTCGGTCCTAGTCTCCTCGGGAGCCGATTGTAGTACCACGACCACAACGGTTATGGAACCAGCCAAGCAAGGGTAACGCCCTCGCAAACCAGCCAAGCTAAAGTCACGCTTTAGCAAGTTCTCTCTACTTCCCAGTGGTTCTCGCTCTGCTCGATCTACAACAGCGAGTATCGATTGTGATTTTCAAGAAGCTCAGCAAAAGTCCTCACCACGAGGCATAAAGAATCCCACGACGAGGTTGGTGCTCTCCTCGTCTACAATTGCTTGAAAGAAGTCAGGTCAAGGGACACCCCCGATGACCGCACCCGAACAGTGCTGGCACGCCCACGCAGAAAAGAGACTGTTAACCAGCTGCAACAAAATTGGAGCCAAACACAATGAACACCCATAAAGAATTGTACGCATTGGAGCCCAACTCTCCCCTGAGATAGCGGCAGAGCTCACTCAATTTCTAAAGGAAAATGCCGCAGTCTTTGCATGGTCATACGCCGACATGCCAGGAATCTCTCCCGACATAATTACACACAAGCTCAACAACAAACCATCCTTCTACCCCGTCAACCAGAAACGACGGGCCTTTGACGAAGAAAGATATCGGGCCATCAGGGAAGAAGTAACCAAGTTGCAAGATATAGGTTTCATCCGCCAAGTTAACTATCCACAATGGATCTCCAATGTGGTGATGGTGAAGAAGCCCAACGGGAAGTGGCGGATGTGCGTTGACTTCAAAAACCTGAATAAGGCATACCCCAAGGACAGCTTCTCGCTACCACGCATCAACCAATTGATTGACGCTACAGCAAGTCATGAACTACTTAGCAAGATGGAGACCAGGAATGCACAACGTTCACCACCGACAAAGGCTTATACTGTTATAATGTCATGTCATTCGGCCTCAAAAATGCTAGAGCCACATGCCAACGATTGATGAACGCAATGTTTGCGGAGCACCTGGGTAAGATCATCGAGGTGTATGTCGACGACATGCTCGTCAAAAGTATAAAGGCGGGCGGCCATGTAGCTAACCTCCGCATCATATTCGCCATACTGTAGGCATATGGCATGCGTCTAAACCCGGAAAAATGTTTCTTCATCGCTAGCAAGTTCCTTAGGTACATTGTCAGTGAATGAGGAATTGAGGTCAACCTCGACAAGATATAAGCAGTCATAAACATGAAATCTCTAGAAGAGAAGGTTAACGTGCAAAGCTTGCAACGAAAGTTAACGACACTTTCTCGATTCATCTCCAGACTCACAGACAAATGCCTACCCTTCTTTAAGGAAACGAAGTGATCACATTGTAAGGTGGTAAATTAGACTCTTGATTATGAGGTGGATCAAGGTCTCAAGGAATTCTTGGCCTTTGTCCCACTACTTTCAATCCCAGTACAAGGCGAGATACTCTACATCTACTTAGTGGTGTCCAAATCAGCTGTCAACTGCGCCATCGTATGCAGAGAAGCTACGGAAGAATTGCTGGTCTTCTATGCTGGTAGAGGCATGAATGGAGCGGAAACTAGATACTCGCCACTTGGCTAGCACTGGCACTCATAGTGGCCACTAGAAGGTTGCGGCAGTACTTCCAAGCCCACATAATCCATGTCCTCACAAACCAACCGCTAAAGCAAGTGCTACAGAGCCCTGAACACTCAGGACGCCTAAGAAAGTGGGCAATAAAACTTAGCGAGTTCGACATCGAGTACAAACCAAGAACCACCATCGGAGGTCAGGCTGTGGCTGACTTCATAGCGGAGATAATTGAGCAACAGCCAGAACAAGCAAACGATATGACATCGGAGGTCAACACTCGATAACCTGAGGCCACGCCAACTGAGACACCATCAAAGTGGAACCTCTTTGTCGATGGCTCAGCCTGCGCAAAAGCATGTGGTGCTGGCATCATCTTAACAGGACCGGGGCAACTTAATGTTAAGTACGCCATTAAGTTTAACTTCAAAGTCTCCAATAATATGGCGGAATATGAGGCACTCATTGTAGGACTGCTGTTGGCTATTGACTACGAGGTAGAAAGTGTCGACATCTTTAGCGACTCACAACTGGTAGTCAACCAAGTCAGCGACATCTTTCAAGTCAAGGACAAACAATTGGCGGCATATCTAGGGTACGCCAAGATCCTACTCGGCAAATTCAGTTTCTTCAACATCATACAAATACCTCGAGAGAAGAACACCAAGGCAAACTCCCTGGCATGCCTAGCAACGGCCTAACCACATCAGAGCCCAACCGACATCGGGTAGAGACTCTAGACAAACCTAGCATCACAAAAACTCTAGCGGAAATTTACACAGTTGATATAAGCCCAAAATTGAATGGATGAGATACTCAAGTACAAACGTGACGGCATATTGCCATTCGACAAGGTCGAAGCAAGACGACTTGTGCGAAGGGAAGCACACTATAACATCCAAAATGGCAAGCCTTACCGCTAAGGATTCACACATCCTAACTTAAAGTGCATGACGACAGAAGAGGGAAGACAAGTTTTAACAAAAATACATGCTGGAGAATGCGGCAACCACTCAGGCGCCAGATCACTAGCCAACCGCACCATGCATCAGGGATACTTTTGGCCATCATTGGGGGATAACGCCAAAGAAATATCACGGCCATGCCATAAATGCCAGCAATATGCAAACCTGCCACATGCACCTGCAGAACCACTATCCATCATTATCGGATCATGGATCCACTCCACATGGGGACTGGATATTGTCGGCAAATTGCAAACCGCCAAAGATCAGTTCAAGTACATAGTCGTGGCCATTGATTACGACAGCAAGTGGATCGAGGCTGAACCATTAACGGCCATCACAACCGCCAAAGTACAGCATTTCCTCTGGAAAAACATTTACTGTCGCTATGGAGTCCCCAATACAATCATCACCTACCATGGAACACAGTTTAACAATGAGGAAATCATCAGTTTCACTGCCAAACTAGGCACCAAGATTACGTGGCCATTGATTACGACAGCAAGTGGATCGAGGCTGAACCATTAACGGCCATCACAACCGCCAAAGTACAGCATTTCCTCTGGAAAAACATTTACTGTCGCTATGGAGTCCCCAATACAATCATCACCTACCATGGAACACAGTTTAACAATGAGGAAATCATCAGTTTCACTGCCAAACTAGGCACCAAGATGCGCTTCGCATCTGTAGCACACCCCCAAACCAATGGACAAGTCGAGGCCGCCAACAAAATTATCAAGAAGCTGCTAAAAAAGAAGTTGGAGGACAAGAAAGGTCTATGGGCTGAAAAGCTCCTAGAGGTTCTATGGGCCATCAGGACAACGCCAATATCCGCCAACGATGAGACCCCTTTTTGCATGATGTTCGGCACAGAAGCAGTCCTCCCCATCAAGGTAACCCAACCTACGGCCAGAGTAGACGGTTACAACGCCACGACAAACGTTGAAGGCGTCAACCTCGACAAGGATCTACTCGAAGAAAAGCGAGACAGGGCACAATTGCACAATTTGCAAAATAAGCAGCGTGTGTCGCGTTTTTACAACACTCTTATTAAGGCCAGGAACCTCCAACTTGGAGATTGGGTAATGAAGGAAGTCCTTCCACCACCTAAAGCACTCCGCCCAACTTGGGAAGGACCTTACCAGATTGTAGAAGTGGTGAGTCTCGACACATTCTACTTAAAGAATAAGGAAGACATCACATCCACCCATCCTTGGAACATTGAACATCTCAGCTATTACTACAAGTAGTATGGCAATATGCCAACGAGCATTTTTATTTAGCTAATTTTTGCAAAGCTTAGCTAAGAAAAGCTACCCTACGGGTACACATATTTTTGTAAGCACTGGTTCTACCCAGTCGTCAATGAAACGAGGAATTATTCAAACCATTGTCCCACACATGCACAAAAAAAAAAAAAAAAACTCAAGTCTGGCCACACCAACACCTTTCGCCTGTAAAACAGGCAAGGACAATATGTGCAATTAGCGGACCAATCTTAATTCCTGTCATGTTTCATTGACATACAAAAATACACATTCTGAAAAAAAAAACACTTAGCGGAAAAACATTCATCATACGTAAGAGAACAAAAGAAGCATCACATTCAAAAGGAAAGTTGGGACTCCCCAACCACAATTTTCCATATTTTTCAACACAGAGTGTCTACACAGCCACAATGTTACAAAAAAAAAAAAAAAAAACTAAACTACTGACAACTCTACTCCTGAGCATCCTCATCAACATGCGGGGAGGAACCTGAAGCACAATCACTGCGGCGACGCTTTTGAACAGGTTGACGAACAGTTCCTTTCCTCTTCTCAGCTTTACCTGTCGGCGTCGGAGTCTTAGGATTACCGTCGGACCTGACATCATCCTCCTCAGAAGAACTACTTCCTTCACCGCCATCAGAGGACCCGGCTTTTGAAGACTCGTCATCCCCAGACTCCTCAACATCTTCGCCCTCCAAGGGACTTGGCGGAGCTTGTTCGGCGACAATCTTGTCAAAATTCAAATACCCTTTCTCCTCAAGCTCCTGATAGTTAGCAGCGGCACCTTGCCTACCGGCATTTGTCAAAAGCTCCATGAACTCCGCAGACTTTTTGAAGGCCTCCACTACTTCCAAGCCAACCCTTGTTTTCTCATCCTCCGCCATCTTCGCCACCTCCTCCCGCCTAGCAGACTAGAAGTCCGCCAACTCCTTTTCTTTGGACGTAAATGCCTCTTGTAGTTGGGAGATAGTATCCTCCCTATCAACTTTCTCCATTTTCAGAGCCGCCAACTCGGAGTTCAAGTTGGAGATGGTGGTGGTATCGGCGATAGTTTTGTCAACCGCACGCTTGAACTTTTCCTTAAAGTCAAGGAGGGCCCCATCGAGCTTGGCAATGTTCCCCTCAGTTATTTTATTTTTCTCTCTCTCTCTCTGCCGCCAAGTCATGTTGTGCTTGTAGAACCTCTTGCTTCAACTTACGCTCCTACGACGAACCCTGATAGAGGTAAAGCTCGTGGGCACCTTTCAAAATAAGGTCCAAAGATGTTTCCATCTTCGACGTTGCCACAGGCCAAGAAACTCTCCCCTCGCCGCCAACCAAGTCGCTCGTACACCTTGTATAGAAAACCTTGTTGACTAGCGGGCACACTCTGAACCAGCCCAAGAACAGGATTGTCAGAAACAAACCCGCCTTCCCCAGAACCTTGACTGCCTCCAGCCGCCACATTCTTTTCAGTAACCTTGACCCTTTTCGCATGGTTAAGAGGAACGACTGAGGTGCCAACTTTCCTCTTCTGCAAAACAGACGATTGCCCTTCAGACTGACTAATGGTGCTACCGCCTAAACCCAAACTCTCGACAATGCTTTCACGAGCGTCTTTCCTGTCATGTTTGGTCCCTTGTTTCTCCGCCTTAATCTTCTTTTTCTTCTCTTTCTCAACATCCTTCTTCTTATTTGCTTCCTTGTTACCATCTTTATCCGCCACATCCTGTTCTCTAAGGACAGTTGTAGTCTTCTCCTGAGGCTTGCCTGCAGGAACTTCCAGAACCAAATGCCTCGACGCACCGACACGCGCCGCCAAAGTCATCCCTGCAGAAAGGACCAAAAGTCATTAGACTGAAGCATATCAGTCCCACATCAAAAACAAGACTGAGGTAACATACTATTCCACCTATAAAATGTCCACTTCTCTCTCTTCATTCTTTACGCATTTAATAGCTACCAACCGCTACTTTGTTAACATAAATACATTGTCTAACTTTAGCATCGAAGGAGCGAAGACCGCCAACCGCGGTCTCCCTTCTTGACGTCGTTGTATTTCTCTTGAAAGATAGTGGGACTTTGCAAACTCACAACATATCGGAAGATTGGACCCTTGTCCACGTTATCGGAAGCCGACACCTTGTGGCGGTATTCTGAGCATTAACACCTCTAGAATAGGGAACTAATAAATCACAAAGCAATGAGATATCTAAAACTATATACCTCTTGACAATGTATCAAAAAAACTCATAGCATAAGACAACATACCTCATAGCCATGAATATCACTGAATATTATACCTTTAGAATAGGTAACCAATAAAACTCATAACATAAAACAAAATGGTTTTTATCATAGGTGGGATCTGAACTTTCTCGAACCGGACATAAGAGCAAGTCCACCGGTTCCTCTTTGACCGGGCAAAGCATGGATTTGGTGAGGTGGCAGTCATCAAAGTTGAAATTGTGGCTTCCACCGGTTGAAGCTTGCCCAACCAATTGTTGGCTTTTATTGACTGAGGCCAAAGAAAAAGGCAACAACATGACTAAATTTTTGACTGGGTTTGAAGGGCTGCCAGCTGGGCCCAAGCCATAACGTGGCTGACATCATCACTCCACCCTACAAGCATGAAAAAGGTGGGTAACTATCATGAAATCCCAGCGGTCCATTTCAATTAAGCAGAAGATCCAACGGGAAACAATTAATAACCAATATATATATGAAGAGTCTTGACTGGTCAAGAAAAAAAACGGGTGCAAACCCATGTCCAGTGGCAGTAAACAGTAACTTGACTGGTCGAATTCTTGACTTTTTGACCTTGACATTTCTTGACTACGGGTGAACTTGCTCTAATAGTACCTAGACTTTCAAAGTGATCAAATAGGTACCTGGACTTCTGAAACCACATCACTAAGGTGCTTCCGTCTATATTTTGTTATTCCTCCGTTAAGTGTAGAGACAAATCAGACATTTCACTCAAATTGACCACTAAAATTAAAATTGCAATTAATTTTATTGTTATGCTTTATTTTTACAGAATACTTTGCTTTATTATCCACTAATCATGAAACGTTTCTACTTGGATAGTGTTTATTTGCTTAATTACTTGCTCGTAAATTGAGGAAAGTAATAATTAAAACACATATAGGAAAATGAATATATTGCGAAGGCTTTTTCATTTCTTTTCTGGGCAAAGTCATGTGATCATATATCCTAAAAAAAAAAAGAAAAAAAAAAGAAGGTATGTGATCATAATATGTCTAATACTACAATAGATTGATTTCCCTTGCTCCTAGTTCACCTCGATAATGAAGCTAGATATAGTACAGGAAGTCAGGAACATCACAATACATGATGGGCCAACTTTTGTTATAGGGATGACCAAGAGCTTCAATCAGATCTCCAATTTCGACAAACACAGTGAATTTGGCAAGAGAGACCATGTAATCATCAGATCTGACATGAGAAAGAGAACTGGTTTTATAAAAAATTTGAACTGTTAATTGCTTTAGTGAAGAACAAGAAGCTTATGATTTTGATGAAATGAAATTATTTTTTGACTTTGAACCTTTGTCCATAGGAAGACTGATAATAGGGAACTCTAGCCTCTAGGTAGCAGTTAGGGTCTCTCTTTTTTTTTTTTTTTTTTTTTGGCGCAATTAGTTAGGTTGGTAGTTGGCGGGTGTATTCATTATGAGTAATGCTAGGTGAACCACCTAGAGCCCACCTTAGGTGGCAGCTTATGTGACATAGCCATATCATCAAAACATAATTCCTGATTTTTATATTTCTATGTTTTCTTAATTAATTACAAAAATTCTTTTTTTTTTTTACTTTACTTTACTTTCTTGATTTTATCTTTTAAATCCTTTTTTTTTTCTTTGTGATATTATTTGGCAACGTCTTCATCTATCAAGCGTTGTTTTCTTTTCTCATCCTCTCACCCCTCCTCAACCCTCTCATATCTTCTTCAATTGATCAGACTGAGAATGCTTGTGAGTAAAAGTAAAATCAGACTGAGAATGTGTTGATCAAATCCTAATTCAAATCCACTTCCCCCTAAATCCTAATTCCAAACAAGCTATGCTATTCGTGTTTCATACTCAGGAAAAAAAAAAAAAAAAAAAACTAACCACGTTTAGGCAGAGCGTTTGTTGACGATGCTTGCAAGGAAACCGAGATCAAATTGAGAAGGCGTTGATCAATTGAAGAAGAGGTGAGAGGGTTGAGGAGGGGTGAGACGATGAGAAAAGAAAACAACATCTGATAGATGAAGATGTTGCCCAGATAATATCACAAAGGAAAAAAATAGGGTTTAAAAGATAAAATCAAGAAAGTTAAAAAAAAAAAAAAAGGAATTTTCGTAATTAAGAAAACATAGAAATATAAAAATAAGAAATTATGCTTTGATGATATGGATATACCACATAAGCCGCCACCTAAGGTGGGTTCTAGGTGGTTCCCCAAAATGTGGTTTGCCTAGCATTACTCTTTGGAATTAGGATTTAGGGGGAAGTGGATTTGAATTAGGATTTGATCAACACATTCTCAGTCTGATTTTACTTTTACTCACAAGCATTCTCAGTCTGATCAATTGAAGAAGATGTGAGAGGGTTGAGGAGGGGTGAGAGGATGAGAAAAGAAAACAACGCTTGATAGATGAAGACGTTGCCAAATAATATCACAAAGAAAAAAAAAAGGATTTAAAAGATAAAATCAAGAAAGTAAAGTAAAGTAAAAAAAAAAAAGAATTTTTGTAATTAATTAAGAAAACATAGAAATATAAAAATCAGGAATTATGTTTTGATGATATGGCTATGTCACATAAGCTGCCACCTAAGGTGGGCTCTAGGCGTTTCCCTAAAAGGTGGTTCACCTAGCATTACTCAATTCGAAACAAGCTATGCTATTCGTGTTTCATACTCAGGAAAAAAAAAAAACTAACCACGTTTAGGCAGAGCGTTTGTTGACGATGCTTGCAAGGAAATCGAGATCAAATTGAGAAGGCGTTGATCAATTGAAGAAGAGGTGAGAGGGTTGAGGAGGGGTGAGACGATGAGAAAAGAAAACAACATCTGATAGATGAAGATGTTGCCCAGATAATATCACAAAGGAAAAAAATAGGGTTTAAAAGATAAAATCAAGAAAGTTAAAAAAAAAAAAAAAAAAATTTCGTAATTAAGAAAACATAGAAATATAAAAATAAGAAATTATGCTTTGATGATATGGATATACCACATAAGCTGCCACCTAATGTGGGTTCTAGGTGGTTCCCAAAATGTGGTTTGCCTAGCATTACTCATTTATTATATACGTCCTGCTATAGAATTCTGGCCAATCGGTGAAGTTTACTGATGGCTAGCTATATAAACCCATCACATTAGGTTTTGAAATTATTCGATCATCCAAATTAAGCATTAGGTTAAGTGCACTACTCGACCAAAAGCTAGACTTCATTCCCTCTATCACTTCTAATTTTAATTATTTTCTTAAATGTAGTTGGAGAGCATAGTGGCATACCTACGTAATAAGACCATTTTGATAACTGGAGCCACTGGTTTCCTTGGAATGGGTACTATAGCTCTCTCTCTCTCTCTCTCTCTCTCTCTCATCAATTTGTTACGTTAATGTATTATGCAGTACTCGTAGAGAAAATTTTGAGGGTTCAACCCGACGTCAAGAGGCTTTACCTTCTTGTAAGAGCAACTGATGCTGAATCTGCTGCATATCGAATGAAGAATGAGGTATTCTATAACATGCACAACTACATAGTCGTTAATTATTTACAAATCAAAAATGGCAAGCACACATGCATGCAATAACAGTAATTGTGTTTCCATGTAATTTTGAAATATTGAAGACCTAGAGTAGTTTACTAGTTTACTTTGAATTTGTGCACCAAGATCTTAGGGAAGGAGTTGTTCAAGGTTCTGAAAGAAACATGGGGTGAAGATTTTGACTCCTTTATATCTCAAAAAGTCGTTGCTATACCGGGAGACGTAAGTTTTGAAAACCTAGGAGTGAAGGATGTCATACTGATGGAAAATATGTGTACTGAGATACAAGTCATAGTGAGTTCTGCAGCGAATACCAAGTTTGATGAGAGGTAACAAATACGTGCCACACAAATATCCAACTTTCTATAGTTAAATTTGTTTTTTCTTACACTAGTTCCATCTTTGATGTTTTCTTCCGCATAAGGTAAATTTTGTTGGATATTGAAAATCTTACATCTGGAAAGTGACAAAATAAAATATAACTTATAAGTGGGTGGCTTATTTCTAATGTATTGAGGCCTTTTTAGTTTTTGAATTAAAACTCAACACCTAATTGGTAGTTAAAAGTTTGTTCTTTTATTTTTTAAACTTCATTTGTTTTTTATTATTAATTGAAACAATTAGTCTTATATGAGTCGAACTCACAACCTTCTACTAAAAGGGAAAATTATGCCACTAGATCAAATGGTACTAGGCTCATAATTTTCTTTTTTATGAAAAGAAAAAAAATTAGTATATAAAAAAGTTAATATAAACTACAAATTGCTCACATTCTGTGGGTGTAGAGAAGTGGGTGGTTACCAGTCTAGAATTAGGTATAGTTGGTTTTTTTTTTTTTTATTGGGAGGTATAGTTAGTTTCTGAAAATAATAATTTTCTTATTCATTGTTTATTTAAGTTTTTTTTCTTTTTTCCTAACAATTTAAAAGATATATAAAAGTTATTTAATATTTGGGGTATAAAAGTAAAAAAAAATTCAGTTATGGTGAGCAAGTCCTCTTCTTTTTTTTTTTTAGGGAAGCGGAGTCAAGCTCCATTCAATATAACAAACGACGTCACTGCGTCAAGCTAGAGAGATTCGAAAATCTCTCATAATACAAATTGAAGAACAGATTAAGTCTGCACAAAGCAGAGGTGCCTAAACTAAAAAGTTCAAACACATTACAAACTGCACAAAGCAGCCAAATTATTACTAGCCAACAAAACGAAAAGCCTAAAGGAACTACCGAAAAGAAAAGCAAACAAAATAAACTTCCCTAACCCTACCCAGTCTAAAAATGGAACTACTGTCTTGAGCATCTTGACGCCTAAGACCTCCAATGGTGTACGTCACAACAAATCAACACAGCCACAGTACCAATCAAAGATCGACATAGGATTAAGAAAGGAACATGCCTCCTCCCATAGACCCCACCCAACCCAAAATTGAAAGAGAAGAAAAAGGAGAGAGATGGGCTAACCCATCTAGACCACAAAACTGCAGCCCAGACAAGTTGGAGGCCCAATGGCCCAGAGCCCATCTCCTCCCTCTGTTCCCTTCAGATCGAGCAGACCGGAGCTGCCGGAAGGACGCGCTCCATCAATCCTCTGGCGGGCGAGCGCGCTCCTCCACCATTGCCTTGGACTACGGTAGAAACTCCGGGACCTCGGCTTAGAAGCAAATCGCCTCCCCAAAACCTAGGGTCGCCCTCCTACCAAAAACTCCACAGAGCCTCACAGGGAGTCGCCGCTCAACCAGGCCGCCGCGATGCCCTAATCTGGGTACCACCACCGCCCTCGATCACAACAATCGCTACTGTTGTCTCTGTGGATCACCACCGTCGCAAAATTCGAAACGAAAACCAGGACAATCGCAATCCAGACGAGACTTCCGACTCGCGCCGCCGCTGTACCGTAGTCGCACACCACCCTGAGAGCGCGCCGCAGCCTGGCCTGGTCCGGGGAGAGAAGCTACACCACCGCCAGCAACACGAAACCCTAGGTTTCGTTTCCGAGGTCGCTCCAAGAAACTCGGAGGCCTCCAGCCTAGCTATCCTGGAGGAATACTTAGCAAGTCATCTTCTCTTAAATATAGCATAAGTATAGATAAAATAAAGGGGTTTTGTCCATTTACCCCATTTCTAGGGATTTTTTTCTCCCTCACCCCATTAAGTTTTTTTAATTCCCTCTTACCCAATACACTCTAAGGGAGTCTTCTCTAATACCCCATTAAGATTTTTTTTTTGTTTTTAATTTTTTTTTAATACCATTTTACTCCTCACCCCTTTGTTACTTAGAGAGAGAGAGAGAAAATGGAAGAGAGAGAAACTATATGAGACTTCGCCGGAGCCCGTCACCGGCCGCCGGAATCCGGTCACCGGCCGCCGGATTCCGGCCAACTTTCGCCGGAATCCGGTCACCGGCCGCCGGATTCCGGCCAACTTTCGCCGCTCACCGGAAATTGCTGAAAATCTCACCGGAAAGTTTTTTTGCCCCTAATAGACATCTATTGCCCCCTAATAGAGGGGCAATAGACGTCTATTGCCCCCCAATAGACGTCTATTGCCCCAATAGTCTATTGCCCCCTAATAGACGTCTATTGGCCCCCAATAGACGACTATCAGCCATGTATTGCCCCCCAATAGACGACTATCAACCATGTATTGCCCCCGAGTAGACGTCTATTGCCCCCCAATAGACGTTTAGATTACCAAAATGGTAATTAATCTTCCTAAAACTACACAAATAAAACTTTGATTAAAGAAAAAAAATGAGGAGATTACATCAATTCAAAACGTCTATTGCCCCCCAATAGACGACTATTGGCCATGTATTGCCCCCCGATAGACGTCTATTGCCCTCCAATAGAACTTTCGGTAGCTGAAATGAGAATTTATATTCCTAAAATTAGACAAATAAAACTTTGATTAAAGAAAAAAACGAAGAGATTATATTAATTGAAAAGCGCCTATTGCCCCCCAATAGACATTCAAAAAAAAAAAATTCACTTTCTGTCTGCCCCATTACTTTGGGCACCCAAGTCAAGAGCGCGACCAAGACCACCGGATCGAAGCACCTCTGGAGCTCGCCGCTGACTTCTCTCACCTCTCCGAATCTCCAGTCCTCGTCGGAGTTGCGAAGAGCCGCGCTGCAGGTGAAGCAAGGGAGCGGGCGAGCGGCGCCGGATCTGGGGAACACGCCGGCATGGAGCTGGTGACGTTGGAATGGTCTGAAGAACGAAGCAGCCTGAATTAGATTCGATTCGAGCTTATGGTTGCAGCGAAAAAGCCGACATTGAGCTGGTGAGGTTGCCGGAATTCGTTCATGGTGGTTGAGATAGGAAGTTGAATCGGAGAAGATTGATGGAGGAAGTCGGCGAGCTCGTCGGTGAATGAACCTCGATCAACATCTGCTGGATCTGCTTGGAGATTGGGAGTTGAATCGGAGAAGATCGATGGAGGAAATCGGCGACATCGCTCCGGTCAGTCGGCGCCGGAAGTAGAGAGAGAGAGAGAGAGTCGACGTCTGGGGAGAGAGAGAATGAGTGGCAGTTCTTGTAATTCATTAATTGAGTTAAGGGTATAATGATAATTTGCCGTCAAATTGTGTATGTGGGAATAAAAATCTGTTGCTGGGGTAAGTGAGATAATTTTTGTTTATTTTGGTGCTTTTGGTCAAGAACCCTAAAATAAAAGACAATATCTTTTTTTAAAAAAAAATTTAATGTGATAAAATATGTTGACATGATTTTTTATATTTTTTTGACTTGAAAGTTAAAGTAGATATTTCTGACAAATAACATTGAGTGGAATTTCTGACAAATGTCAGGCATTAATAAAGCCCTTTTCGTTCTAGATCTGTTTGACTGTCATTTTCTTGTTCATGTACCTGACTGCTTTCTCTGCCCCGTCTGTCTTTCTTTCTCGTTCTTCCATTATTATTACCCGTCAATCTTTTTTGTATACTAATCATGCAAATGTGATGACTTATAATAGAAAGCTTTTCTTGTTTTGGTGATCGAATTAGTGTATAACTTTTGTAGCTAGTGACCTGCAAAGTGCAAACAATCTCCATTATTCTTGGCACCCTGTACTGGTTCTAATATTATGATCAAAATTCTTCACTTATTAGGATAATTGTTAAACATTATATCTACGAATAATTCATTTAATTTGAGATCGCTTGAGAATCGAATTATTAATGCAATTTAACTATTGAATAATTTTTTCCTTGTTAAAAAGATAATCCTTGGAGGTTGATCTAAAAGAGAATACCTCTAAATATAATACTAAAGCATATATATGTTTATCTCACATTAGTAAAATAATCATATATATATTTGCTGGGTTTGCAGATATGATATATCCTTGAGCATCAATACATTTGGAGTTCTGCACATGTTGAGCTTTGTAAAGAAATGCCTAAAAATAGAGATGCTTCTCCACATATCAACTGGTAGTATTTATATCTTTTACTGTTCTAATTAATTAAGATTGCGTAACTTACATAACATTTTCTATTCTAAATAATTAGTACTAGCAAGCAGGAACCCGCTATGTGTGTGGGAGAAAAGAAAATAAAAACTGAAACGTAGTGGGTAATTTTTGAAACCTTTTTTTTTTTTTTCCTTTTTTCTTTTCCTCTGTGAACTGACTTTTTGTGTCATGTTTAAATAATTCAATTATAAAGGTTTTTAAATATTTGAGGGTTAAAACCGTAAAAAAATCTCTCTTTATTTTTTTCTTTCCATGTCTCAGTCCTTGGATTTGCATAACTAATTAGTGGTACGTGTTTTCCAGCATATGTGTGTGGTGAAGAGGCCGGACTTATACTAGAAGACTCAACTTCAATGAATAAGAGGGTCAAGGAGATGAGCCTCCCTAATATTAATATAATAAGTCAGGCGTGGGGATGAGCCTCCCAGCTTGGCTGAGTTCCAAACCCCTTTCAAAAAAAAAAAAAAAAAAAAAGAGGGTCAAGGAGATGCCTAGATCTGATTTCGAAGTAGTAGAAAAGAACCTAGTGAATGAAAAATTGAATGACTTGAGAACACAAGATGCTTCAGAAGAAGTTATTACAAATACAATGAAGGATCTCGGCATTGAAAGGTCTTAGTCATCAACCTACTTACTTTTGTAGTATTCAAAATCCTTATTAGTTAATAATCTTTCTCATTCTTTAAACTTAGTTTTCTCCAAGTTGTGATGAAAATAAAAAAGGAAGAGAAAATACTTTAAAGATTTCCTTCTATACAACTTAATTTGTAGGGCTAAACTACATGGATGGCCAAACACCTATGTATTTACAAAGGCGATGGGAGAAGTTCTCTTAAGTCATCACTCTAAAAACAATCTGCCTTTTGTCATTGTACGTCCAACTGTAGTTTCCAGCACATACAGTGAACCATTTCCAGGTTGGGTTCAAGGTTACAGGTATATATGAGAGCCTATGCACTTCAAAACACTTGTTTGGGAATTGGGAAACATTGTTAACCCCTATAGCTTATGAGAGGTTAATGATATTTCTCAATAAACCTCTATTATTTGTTTGATTTGGTCCCTAATCAGGTCAATACTAAATTTGTGTATACATGTGTTCAATGGATATCTGGGTGGTTAAAGAACTGTTGATAGCGTAATTGCTGGTTATTGTAAAGGAAAGCTGACATGCCTACATCTTGATCCTATGACAGTATGTGATATGGTGAGTTTAAGTGTATGTATTCATTCTGCATAAATAAAAAAGAGTATAAGTATTCATACTTGGTGTATTTTAAACTTGATTATATGTGAGGCAAAATATGGTGATTCATAGCACCTAGGGTCTATGAAGAACAAATTAATGTAACCCTTGAGTTTATAATATATTGCTACTATCTAGAAGGAAACAAGAAAATAAATAAGTTAATTATTTCTTTTATGTCAAAGGGTATCTAATTATATTTGTAAGCAGATTCCTGTGGATATGGTGGTAAATTCAATGATAGCAGCGATCGTGGTGAATGCAAATAAATCATCCAACATCATTTACCATGTGGGAAGCTCACTAAGAAATCCAATAAAATTCAATGATATTCATAGTTTTGTAATGAAATACTTCACCAAATATCCATGGATTAACAAGGATGAAAAACCTGTCGTAGCGAGGAAGATCCGAATATTCAAGAGCATGGCTACTTTTCATATGTACATGAAAATTCGCTACTCACTTCCTTTGAAGGTTTGTTCTAACCACTCACTAGATTAGTAGATTATATAATTAACATGAAGAAAAGTTACTTAATCTTTAATCAATTAATACATTAATCTCAAACTTTTGATATAATGGTAGAAACTCCTTAATTACTTAGCATACCACTAGAGAGAATGCTTGAATCTCTTAATGTATGCTTAGAGGAAGTGCTGCCTTTAGGAGAAGAAAAATTGTCAACCAAAACAAGATGTATGCTTAGATGGGTGGGTCATTATATATATATATATATATATATATATTATCTTCTATTCATCAATAAGATAATGTCGTATATTCATGAATAAAAATTGAAAAAGAACAATGTCGATTAACAAGATCTTGTCGTTCATAAATTTAATTTCATTCTATTTGCAAAGGGATTAAAGTTGGTGAACAAAGTATCTGGCCGATGTTTCCAAGATATATATGTCATGTATAACCAGAAACTCAGATTGGTGATGCGCATGGTGGAGCTATACCGTCCCTATATGCCATTCAAGGGCATGTACGTATGCTTTAACTGGTTATAATTAAACATAACTTGATCATTTGTAATCATGTAATGACACTAACAGTGTGAAATGTTACATAGTTTTGACGACACCAACACAGAGGAGTTGCGAAAGATAACAAGAGAAGGTTACATAGAAGTAGAAGATTTTAATTTTGATCCAACATGCATTGATTGGGAAGACTACATTATGAACACTCACATTCCAGGATTCCTGAAACATGTTCTGATCAAATGATGGATTTGCATTGGGATGCAATGATTTATATGTACGTATGTATGTATCTCTGTGTGTGTGCGCGTTGCAAACTTGTAAACTTATGTGTTGGATTTGCATTATTATTGTCTAACTACCTAGATTGCGAATAATTGTATTAGTCGTCCATATAGCTGCTATCAAATTAAAAGAAAATGCACCTCCTTCTGTCATTCAGTTTAAGCACAATTTACTATTTATTTTGGGATATGTTTACTAAATTGGAGGAAAAGCTGGAGAGAGCAAGAGTTGGAGATAGAAGGCTGTTGGTTGATCAGAGTTGCGCTTGCAAACGGTGGATTTATACTCCATGGTTTAATGTAGACTAAGACATCAGAACTTCAGAAGTTGAATTGCTGTTTCTTTATATATATGATTTTGAAAGTTAGGCAATACAGTAAGTTAATAACCTCAATATCAATTTCAATTTTGAAATGCTTTGAACTATAGGGAACATGGAAAAAGAAAGAGAATGAAGAAATTGATTTTCATTGATTTGTGCAATTGCACTCTTTACAATATATAGCAGTATACATGGTTACATTTACAGAAAGCATTCAACTGTAATTACAACAATATCAAGCTACTCAATCCTAGCCTTGTAACTGATGCTAAACTCTAGCCATAACAGATCCTTGACAATAGCAATATCAAGCTAGAGATAAATCAATTAATGGTGAAGACTTGGTTGTTGTAACTGAAGCTTGATTGGAGGAAGAATCTGTGGTTCTAAAATCCCCCCTCAAACTTGAGGGTCCTGGACTCACAAGTTTAATTTGCTTGACATCAAGGAATGGCAATGCTTATGTAATGGCTTGGTGAGCAGATCAGCCGGTTGATCTACGGAAGGAATGAAGCAGACCCTATGGCTCCCAATGGCAACCTTTCCCAGACATAGTGATAATCAAGTTCTATGTGTTTTGTGCGAGCATGAAAGATAGGATTGGAAGCCATGTATGTTGCGCTTAAATGATCACAATGCAATAACACAGGAAATTGAATATTAGCACCAAGTTCATAGAGAAGATAGCCTAACCACATTGTGTTAGCACAAGCATGAGCAAGGGAGTGGTATTCACTCTCCGCGCTAGAGCGAGCTATGGTGGGCTGCTTTTTAGAGCACCAAGAGATGAGATTTGAGCCAAGGTACACGAGATAGCCAGAAGTGGAACGCCTAGTGGTTGGACAACTAGCCTAATCAGCATCAGAATAGGCTGAGAGATTAACAGGCTGACGCTGAGGTGTAAAGAGTAATCCATGTCCAAGAGTGCCCTTAACATATCGGAGAATGCGTTTGGCAGCAGTGAGATGTGGTACATGCGGCTGACTCATAAATTGAGACACCAAGTTTACCGCAAATGCAATGTCAGGACGTGTTATAGTAAGATACTGTAATGATCCAACCAATTCCCGAAAAGTTGTAGGATGTTCAAGAAGTGGTCCATCAGTAGCAGTAAGATCAGACTTGGCAGACAGTGGTGTACTGACAGGCTTGCTCAACAAAAGATCGTGCTTAGAGAGAATATCATGAGCATATATATTTAAGCTAATTTATGTGTAGCCCATGCTGATGAGTAGTAACCTGTAAGCCAAGGAAATAATGAAGGGGACCTAGCTAGGTCCTTGATGCCAAAACCTCACCCAAGTCACTGTATAAAGCTCTGAAGAAGACGGTCATTACTCCCAGTCACCACAATGTCATCAACATATAAGAGAAAATAGATAATATGTGGACCATGGCGATAAATAAAGAGAGATGGGTCTGCAAGACTCTGAGTGAAACCAGCAGATAATATAAATGTGCTCATACGATGGAACCAAGCACGTGGTGCTTGTTTCAACCCAGAAAGTGCTTTGTTAAGCTTGCAAACATGGTGGGGTTTTAAAGGATCAACAAAGCCAGGAGGTTGTACCATGAACACATCTTCCTTAAGAATGCCATGAAGGAAGGCATTCTTGACATCTAATTGCCTGAGAGGCCAACTTCGGGAAACATCAATAGTAATCACAGTACGAATAGTTGCAGGCTTAATAACAGGACTAAATGTTTCATCATAATCGATACCTTGTTGTTGATGGAAGCCTTTGGCAACAAGACGGGCCTTGTACCTTTCAACAGAGTCATCTGATTTCCTCTTGATAAGGACCACCATAAGGTTGAGACTTTTGAAGTGGCATTGCCGGCATGTGATGATTAGCGCCAGTATCAGGATACCAATTAGGATCACCCAAAAAATGTGCACCAGCAAAGGGAGGGGCAGTGGTTGGGCCAGCGAAACTATGTGGACACTGAGAGAGATGATGCTGATTTGTGTGACAATTCGGACACCACTGTGGACCTGGGCCTAAAAGCCCACTCTACCAATTAGGACGTGCTGGCCATGAAGAAGAAGAAGACCCGTGTTGGGAAAACACGGGCTGCGATGGCACAGTGGGGAAAGGGCAAGACGCGCCTCCACAACGGCTCTAGTAGTGGCGACCGCCAATAAAGGCGCTCCGGCCGTCACGATGCGGCGGAGGACCACGGGACTGGAGATCCGTGACAGATCGGGGATGGGCTTCGACGGTAGAGCCACGGGGCTGGGCGTCAATGGCGGAACCGTGATGAAACAAGGCTGAAGCATGAGAATCAGAGGAACGGACATTTTGCTGGGCTTCGAAGGCTAAGATCCTTGCACGAAGATCAGAAAAATCAGGGAGCGTAGACTGGGCAAGCGCCTTGGACCACCAAAATTTGGTTGTGGGAATGCACCACCAAAATTGGGTTGCGGATAGTATCCACCCCTCCTTACCCCGGTGCATACCCACAACCACCTTACTCCGATGGATTCCTACAACCTCCATTCACCGGTGGATTTCCACAACCTCTCTTCACCGATGGATTTCCACCACCTCCCTTCACTGGTGGTTTCCCACAACCCCTTTACCCCGGTGGATACTATCCGCAACCACCTTACCCCGGGGGATATCCAACACAACCACAATTTTCACCTTTCTCTACGGGTGATTCCACCAACCCTAACCCTAATGATGACCCTTCAAACACAAATTGGATTGCTAGAGAGGATGAAGATCACGATGAGAATAATTAGGTGATTATGCATGTTGTGTAATTGTATTTGACTTATTCCTAGTTTTTCATTTATGTAAGCATAAATTTTATGAAATAAAAGTTGTATTTGAAAATTCCTCTTATTAAAGGACACACCTTATATTAAAAATCATAGCACATAAAAAACATAATACAAGCCAAATTAAAATCACACTGACATAAAAAACATAAACATTAGCCAAATTAAAAGCACACAAACATAAAAAACATAATACAAGCCAAATTAAAATCACACTGACTTAAAAAAAACATAGACATTAGCCAAATTAAAAGCACACAAACATAAAAAAACATAATACAAGCCAAATTAAAAGCACACAAACATAAAAAAACATAGACATTAGCCAATTATTCCTAAAAACCTATACCAGATCTAGATCTCCATGTTGCCTTGAATGTTCCAGAAATGCTCTATCAGATCTTCTTGAAGGTTTAAGTGACTGTTTGCACATCTAATGGCATCGTATCGATCTATGAATCCGTTGAAATAATAATCATCTCTACCAACAGGATCAAAGTTATCACCGGTCGGTCATTCCCAAACCGTAGCCAACTTGGGCCTCATATTGTTATCCTCTTCTTCATCGGACTCCAAATCCTCATTGCTGTCATCTAGTCTTTCATCCTTGATTATCATGTTGTGTAATATAATATAAGTCAGCATGATGTATCGAATGTCTTCTTTATCCCACCCACGAGCCGCTCCACGAACAATACTAAAGCGCGACTGTAAAATGCCGAAACATCTTTCCATATCCTTCGTGTACCCCTCTTGAGCCTGGGAAAACTTCAGATCCATGGGTCGTGTAGGCCTTGGAATTGATTTCACGAAAGTCGCCCATCTAGGATAGATACCATTAGTGAGATAGTAGCCTAAATTGTGAATTCTATTATTCACTTGAAATTGGATCTGAGGGACTCGACCAGCAGTGAGCTCGCCAAACAATGGGGACTTAGCAAGCACGTTGAGGTCGTTGCATGATCCAATAATTCCAAAGAAGGCATGCCATATCTATGTGTCATAAGATGCGACTGCTTCGAGGATGATAGTGGGGATACGTTTTCGACCGTTGTATTATCTAGCCCAACCTGTTTGGCAATTCTTCCATTGCCAGTGCATGCAGTCGATGCTTCCAATCATCCCAGGAAAACCTCTTCTCTCAGCTTTGGCGAGAAGTCTTCTGAGGTCGGCCTGTGTAGGAGCCTGGAGGTATTCTGCGAAGTACAGATTAACGATTCCTCTTGTAAATCATTTCAGAGCCTCGATAAAGGTAAATTTCGTCATCCGACAATACTCAGCGCATTGATCTGCCCCAGCACCGTAAGCAAGCATTCTTAAGAAACATGTCAGCTTCTGCTCGAGAAGTAGTCCGACTTTTTTAGCAGCATCTGATTTCTGGACAAAGTACCTGTCATAGCGACAAAGATCACTGGAGATGTTGTTGAAAACATTGTGACTCATCCTGTAGCGTGTCCGGAATTCATCATCACTGAAAACTGAACGCTCCACAAAGTAATCTTCCATCATGTTTTTCCCTCTTGATTCCCTAAATCGCTTCTCATTCGGTGCACGCCACGGTCGAGAACCCCCTCGTCGTGTTTGAGAGGAAGATTCAGCTTCAGCGACTGCTACGATCACAAGGGCTTTAGTCGTACACATCTCTTCATGATCTTCATCTCGAGACTGTCGATACTTAACCCACAATCTCTTCATTGAAATAAGGGAAGGAGAGAAAATGTGTTGGATCTGGAGATATGAAAAACAAGGAGATTTTCCAATATCAGATTGTGTGTGAATGGAGTGCTGCCTCTTTCTCTATTTATTTACAATTTTCACATAAAACGTGATCAGATGATAAGGACACATGTCCACTCCTGGTTCGACGTAATCCTATCCGAAATCTTAGATAAGATTACATCGACAATAACCGTTAGATTACATAGTATGCAAATGATCTGGTCCATTCAAAGATGTCGGTGGTTGTTTCAACCGTTTCAAAATAATTGTCAGTGGTGGCTTCACTCATTTCAAGAAATATTGTCGGTAATTGTAGGTGGCTCATAATTTGTCTACCGAAAATATTAGAAAAATAGTAAATTGCAGTTTTGAGGCCCAAAACGATCCCGAAAGCCCAAAAAACCCCACACGTCGTGGCAAAGTGACGAGTTCTCTTCCTAGAGTCATTCCCTTTCCGAAAAGCTATAGCAATCACAATTATGACATTAATTATCCATAAATCTCCATTATTACCATCTATTTACATCAAATCTATTTCAATTTTCCAATTTTAAAAAAAAAAAAAAATCAATGAACAGTAAATCTGACTGGTCAAGAAACAGAACGGGTGGAAACCCATGTCCAGTGGCAGTGAATAGTTTCTTGATTGGTCGACCCCTTGACTTTTCGACCTTGACATTTACCCTCAACGGGTGGACTTGCGCTTAGTGCCTCCGCCCTTGGTGGCGCTATGGTTTCTTTTGAAGCATATCTTGGATTTATGGCCGGCGGTTCTATCTGGACATATCTCACATGTTTTTAAATTTTTGAGGATTATCCTTTTCAATAAGCCGAATCATAAGAATGAATCACTTGGTGTTACTTTCCCTACGTCCATCTTCTTTATTGCTTATGTATTGTTTTTGCATACGCAACTTGTGGAGAAATCTGTGCCACCTCCAATAGTGGAGTTTCCTCAACATTACATGACAAAGGAAGAGTTGGTCACCTTTTGGTTTTGGGTTCCTACAGCACTGTTAAGTTTAGAAGTTTGGGTGCTTAACTTGCATGGTATGATTGTGATCGATCAAGGCTCTACTGTTAATTGGTGACATATTCTTGATAAGAGAGCTCATGTTTGATATTGACTCTCACATCACTTCCACTGGAGCAATTGCTACTAGAATTGTCTTTTATTTTGGTGAAGATTGACTTTCACATCACCCACCCAGATTCACAGATGGCGCACTATAACATGTGTTCGCTGCACATAAAGGTGATATTACTCCAATCTCACATCACTTATCCATGGACATACTGTCTGGTTGCTTCTTATTGTGGTCTTATGTTTGTCTTGAGAAACATCAATGAAGATTTTAACATGGTCTACTCTACATTATGGTGCTTTCCGCTGTTCAACGGTGATATTCCTCATGTTGTAGTTTGGTCGAGATATTGGCCACTGAATTGTATTTCAGCATGGGATCTTATGATTATGGATAATGAGATCACAAAATCTATTCTTTCCATGATTTGCAAGGGTGCAGCTAAGTAGTCAGATTCTCAGCAAGCAATGCTTCTCAAATTCTCTCTCTCAACACTCATCGTGCTCTTCTTCTTCCTCTGTTCCTTCACTGCAATCTTAGGTCATAACCATGAAGACCCAACAATCAAAACAATGGACGACTTCTCAGGCTACCCAATTCATGACTCACACTCACCTTTCTTCACTAGCTCAAAGTTTACAGAAACAGATTGATGAACTTCCTAGTTTTTCTGATACACCTGCCCCATCAGTGACCAGGGTCTTGTATACCGAGGAAAATGTGTTGGCACATAGATTCATCAAAAAATTTGGTGGGACTCTCTGGTTTGTCTGTTGGAGAGGATGCTGTCGTCGATGGGAAGGCTCTAATCCAGAGCTTTCTACCATTCCAACAGGTTCTCATATTGATGCCATTCCATACTCTGGTATCTTACAAGTCATTACATCTAAGCTGCGCAATCACACAGTGATAATTCTCGTCTTGAAGTCCCGGTAGCACAAGCACTCTATGTCTGCAATAGGAAGTGCATTGGTCGTAGTTTTGAAAGCTATGAAGGCTTTGAAGCAGAAGTTGCAGACGGGTTTATTAAAGCAATCAAAGAAAGTGGAATGGTTTCAGCTAAAGAATTATGGGCTCATTTCCATTGTCTTACATATTTAAGGCCTGAGGACATGCCTTTTTTCAAGGGAGAGGAATGTTAGGACTATTGTTTTGGGTAGTGTGTTGATTTACTTAAATGGGCTGCCTATTGGACTCGGGTCGGGTCATATTGTAAATGGATATCTAGAGTTGGTTGTAGAGAGAACTATATAAGAGCATCTCCAACAGCTTCCCTATAATTTCTTTATGGGGAAGTAAAAAATTAAAATCTCCAAAAAAAATTCTGCTCCAACTTCAACGGATTCTCTATTTTACAGATTCCATAATTTTTCCCCAAATCCTTCCCTAAAATTTTACATATTGCTGTAAATATATGAAATTTTGTTTTCTCTCTCATCACTATCTCTATTTTAGAGACAATTATAGGGAATCTGTTGGAGCAAAACGACCAAAGCTAAATGAGTTACTTCGAAAGGAGCAAAGTTTCTGGCAGCAGCGCTCTAAAGTGTTTTGGTTACAAGACTGGGATTTGAACACGAAATTCTTCCATCAAAGGGCTAGTAACAGGAGGAAGAAGAATCTAATAAAAGGGTTGCATGATGAGAGTAAGCGTTGGTGTACTTCTGATGAGGAAATGGAAGCTATTGTTATCCGGTATTTCAATGATTTGTTTTCAGTTAATTCCTTCAGTTCCGAGATTAATGAAACAGTACGTGTGGTTCCTAGAGTGATCTCTGATGAGATGAATGTACAATTAACAAAAGATATATCATCGGATGAGGTTTTTAGAGCATTGAAGCAAATGCACCCTTCAAAGGCGCGGGGCCCAGATGGTTTCTCGCCATGTTTTTATCAAAGATTCTGGGATGTTGTGGGAGGTGATGTGGTGGAGGCAGTGAGGAGTTTCTTGGGGTCTGATGATGAGGTGCGAAGATTGAACTTCACCCATGTCACGTTGGTTCCAAAGGTGAAGAGCCCACAAAATATGAGCCGACTACGTCCAATTAGTTTGTGCAACGTTTTATATAAGATTGGATCAAAAGTTCTCGCCAACAGGTTAAAGCGTCTTCTACCTGAATTTATTTCTCCTTTTCAAAGCGCCTTTGTTTCGGGGAGACTAATCTCAGACAATTCACTTGTGGCTTTCGAAATTGCAGATTTTTTAAAACGACGAAGGAGTGGGAAGGTTGGCTTTGGGGCTTTGAAACTAGACATGAGCAAGGCGTATGACAGGGTTAGTTGGCAATTTTTAGAGGCCATGATGGTTCGAATGGGGTTCGATACTGCATGGGTGACTTGGATAATGCGATGTGTGAGTATTGTTTCTTATTCATTCATACTCAATGGGGATCCTCGTGGACATATTTTACCGTCAAAGGGTTTGAGACAAGGTGATGCAATTTCCCCATATCTATTTCTCTTTTGTGCAGAGGTTTTATCTCGCTTATTCATGGTTTCTGAGGAGACTGGGAGGCTGAATGGAGTTAGGGTTTGTAGAGGTGCCCCTAGTACAAATCACTTATTTTTTGCCGATGATTCCTTCATTTTCTTTAAAGCAGAAGAGCATGAGAGTTTGGAGTTGAGAAATACTCTCTAGCTATATGAACGTGTTTTTGGGCAAAAGATCAACTATGAGAAGAGTTCCATTGCATTTAGTAAGAATGTCAGATTGGATAAACAGGAATTTCTTGCTGATTTGTTCAGAGTTTTACGGGTGGATAAACATGAAAAATATTTAGGTTTGCCTATGGACGTCAGCTACCCCAAAATTTAAGCATTTGGCTTCCTAAAAGAAAAGGTGGAAAAAATACTCTAAAGATGGAGGGAGAAAACGTTATGTGCAGCGGGGAAGGAAGTACTTCTTAAATCGGTCATCCAATCTATCCCAACCTATGTGATGAGTTGTTTTGAAATCTCAAAGCAATTGTGTCGTGACATACACCAACTCATGGCTAGGTTTTGGTGGGGAGATAAAGGGGAGGCTCACAAAATTCATTGGGTTGCTTGGGAAAAGCTATGTGCTTTTAAGGAGGAGGGGGGACTAGGGTTTCGAAATTTGATGTTATTCAACCTATCTCTCTTGGCGAAGCAAGGCTGGAGGCTCTTCACAAACCAGGATTCCTTGGCAGCCAGAGTCTTCAAGGCGAGGTATTACCCAAATTCTGACTTTCTACATGTTTCCCCTGTGAAAAACTTGTCCTTCACTTGGCGTAGTATACTTGCGGGCAGAGAAGTACTTGAAAAAGGAATGAGATACCAAATTGGCAGCGGAACTAGGGTTAATATATGGAGGGATCCTTGGCTTCCTTTGCCTTATTCCTTCAGACCCTTTTCACGGCCAATGGAGGGGACCTCTGAGTGGAGAGTTGCAGATCTCATCGATGCGGAGAACAGAGAGTGGATTGAGCCATTGGTTGACGAACTATTCACTAAGATGGAGAGCGATTTAATTTTGGGTATTCCATTAAGTTTGTGACAAATTGATGATCGTTGGATGTGGCACTTTGATAAAAAAAAAGGGGTGTATAGCGTTAAAAGTGGATACCGAGTTGCTTGTAATACTAAAGGCAGAACTGATAGAGCATCGACGTCATCTCCTTCGGTGTGGCGCTGGAAAGCAGTTTGGAGGGCTAATGTTCCTCCGAAAATCAGAACATTTGCATGGAGATTGATGCGTGCCATCTTGCCTGCGCGCGCTGCATTGTCAAAAAGGGTGCCCATTGAAAATCCTAATTGTCTTTTCTGCCAAACCACTGTTGAATCTGACTTGCATATCTACAAATATTGTGAAGCTCTAAAGTGTTTCTGGAGAGCAGGTGGCCTCAATTTGAAACCTAGAAGCTTCTACGGCAATAATTTTTTTGAATGGATGCAAGAAATGATCTTTGCACTTGGTAAGCCATAAGTTGATTTGTTTTTTTGTCAGTTTATGGATTATTTGGATGGAAAGGAAGAATATATTGTGGAGAGGTGGGGACTTTAACCCCATGCACATGGTGAGCTGGGCACATACTACTTTGGAGGAATATCAGAGGCTACATCAAAGTAGCTTGGTGCAAAAACAACATCCTAAGGAACGTTGGAGGTGTCCCCCTAGTGGGCGGCTGAAATTAAATATCGATGGAGCTTTTCAAGAGGAGTCCGGGCAAGGTGGAGTTGGGGTGATCGTTAGAGACAAGCATGGGAGATTTGTGGCAGCTTTGGCAAGGCCTTTCTCTCACGCAGGTTCTGCATTTCAAATGGAGGTTGAAGCTTGCCGTGTTGGCCTATTGTTAGCCATCCATCAAGGTTGGACTGAGGTTGATTTGGAGTCAGATTGCTCATTATTGGTAAGTTCTCTAACTAGTGATGTTACTGATTTGTCTACTGTGGGGAGGATTTTAGACGATTGTAAGCATTATATGCATGGTATAAGATCCTTACAGTGTAGGCATGTCTACCGTGAAGCAAATGGTGCTGCAAATCGATTAGCACACCTTGCTAGTTTATCGTATGCAATGTTCTAAAAATCGGCCTAGGCAGCGCCTAGGCGCTAGGCGCCAGTGTACCGTTCCGATTTTGGCCTGGGCGAAGTCAGTAGGCGTTGGGTCTTCAGGCGGCCGCCTAGGCGGACTAGACGGGGTAGGCGGCGACTAGGCGGGGTAGGCGGCCTGGGTGCTGGGCGTTGGGCAGTCGCATCTCTCCTCTCTCTCTCTCTCTCATTTCTGACGTTGATGATCAATAGCTTGAAGATTTCTCTCTCATCTCGTCATGCACTTGATGATTTGGTAGTTTTCTTTGATTTTCTTTATGGGGGAGATGAAAGGAGATTCGATGACCCCTTAGAAATGAGGGAGGAAAAGGGCCATATATTCTGAATACAGTGAGAGAGAGAGAGAGAGAGAGATTTGCAGAAACTAGAGGTGATAGAAGATGAAACATGATTAAACGTGAAAGGTGAGTCAGTTGCTTGGTATTAACTATTAAGTGGTTTGGTCAAAGTTGACTACTACAACTTAAATTAATAGTTTTTCTGATAAAGTTTAGGATAAAATGTCTATTTATATCATCTAATTAGTATTTTAAACTATTTAATGGGTGGGTTTAGTGTTTTGAATATAATTATGTAATAAAAAATTATCAACAACACAAGAATTATTCTATTTAAATGTATTTGTTATTAAAAATATTAAAATTAAAATTAAAAAATAAAAACCGCCTAGTCCCCGCCTAGGCGCTAGTCCCTGGGTCACCGCTCGACTAGCGCCTAGCGTTTTTTAGAACCTTGATCGTATGTTGATGATATTTGGTTAGATGAGACTGAGCGTGGGCCTGAGCCGCCCAGCTAGGCTGGGTTCCAATTCCAAACCCCTTTAAAAAAAAAAAAAAAAAAACCAAAATTTTCCTTAGAATAGAAAAAAATCAAGATATGGGAAAGCTGTTGGAGTTGCTCTAAGACAATCTTCCTCCAATGTAAAAGCCATGAATGAAATTTTTGTTAATTTTCTTCAGTCTTTCAATTTCTTTTACTTTTCCTTGTTTGAGTCCCAACAATGAGCCTCAAACGGAAAGAGCAGAAAGGGAATTGCACTTTATGAGCTCCTTCCCTATTGCATTCTATGCATAACAGACACATTCTCACAAAAGCTTGCTGCAATAGCCCAATGTGCATCTCGGTGTACGTATCTGAATCAATCAACTTCTTCAGTTCTCCACTATCATTTATCCATCCCTTCTCATACGGCCTTGAGTTGACCAAAACAGGGGAGCTGTTAAGCTCTTCATTGGCTTGAACCACTTTTTCAAAACCCACATCCACATCAAACTATTTGGCAAAAAGACACAATCCATCAAGAAAAATCACATCTTTGGTTGACATAGTCATAGATCAAGCAACAAATCCAAACTCACAAAAGAGATCCAAATTTTCACCATGTTCAAAAGCATTCATCTTTTTAAAGATCATCGCAGGATTAATTGAACAACAAATATAGAAAAGCTGTGATCTTTGTAAGCTTACCAGTAGCAAACCCTCTGTGGATCACTTGGTTTCTGTGGTATCAAGCAGCCCTTGATCGAATCGAAACCAACCTTGAAGCCATTTGTGAATGAATCCACCAATCACTACCACTCTCCTATTTTCCTATCTCAAGTTCCGATTTTTAATCCTTAATACTGAAAAAGAAATTCACAACGAACCCAGCTGCCTCCCCCAAGTCGGCAGATCCCGAACACCCACAATACCCCTCATTACCTAATGGAATCAATCGCATACTTTTTCTAGCACTAAAATTAAAGGGAAAATTGAAAAGTAGATGAAAAATAAAGAAATTTGAGTAAAGCACAGATTTTAGGTGTGGTGTAAATTACAAATGTTCTAAAAGCGTTCAAGGAACCTTATTTTGCAGCAAAAATCGAACGATATGAAAATGATATCTAGACTTTCTAAACAAGATAAGAACATGATGAGAAAAGCAAAAACAGTACATGGTTTCGATCAGTTTTTCAACCTAAGCATTAACCTTAATCAGAACCAAAATGATTCCTCATCACATCTTCAATTAACCGTCCAAGAGAAACGGAGGAAGACCCACCGTCCTCTACAGCTTTTCTGCTCACCACCCCCATCTCTTTAACCTTCTTCCTCACCTCATTGTCCTCCATTACACTAACCACAGCCTTCCCTATCTCATCTGCCTTCACAACCTCACCACCTCTCTTGTAATCCAACCTCATCTCCAATCCCAACCCCAACTCCTTCACCATTCAAAACGCATTCAGCTGTTGCTCGGCATACATAGGCCATGTCACAATAGGCACACCGTACCACAAGCTCTCCAAGATCGAGTTCCACCCACAATGCGACACAAAGCCTCCGATTGCCTTGTGGGACAAGACTTCCACCTGCGGTGCCCACCCGCATATCAGTCCCTTTCCTCTAGTCCTCTCCAAGAACCCATCCGGCAAGACTTCCTCAAGGTTCGAGCAGTCGATAGGAGTCAAAGTTTTGCTGCCTTTTGGCGGTGTCAAACGCAAAGACCACAAGAACCTCTGCCCACTCTGCTCAAGCCCCAGAGCTATCTCTTTCACTTGTGCTTCATTAAAGCTCCCCAAGCTTCCAAAGCATAAGAACACAACAGATTCTTCAGGATGATCATCAAGCCAGCTCATGATCTTGTCACGTTGCGCCTGGTTTAAATTGGACCGCGCCTGACCATCGTTGAGATCAAGCATCGGCCCAACTGGGTACACCGGAGGTGTAGTTTGATCTTCTGAAAACGAGTTAAAAGCATGTGCCTCTAACTCAACACATGTATTTGCTATGATACCTTTGGCCTCTCTAAATCTCGCAGCAATCCCAAGATAACTAGAGTAGCTACCATCTGTCATGGACACAGGCAAAACTGTAGTAGGAACTGGGGGGATAATACCTGGGACTAACCAATCAGGATCGGAGTCTTTAGGTGGCTCACCGGTCAGGCTATCCTGCACCGGAAAGTGGAACATGAGAGAAAGATACCCTGCATTGCTCGTCATGAAAAGATAAGAAGGGAGATTGAGTTCATTGACCACATCAATCATGGAGACACAGAAGAAATCAAGAACCAATCCAACAATTGGAACCGAGGCGGGCTTAGAATGTGATGATGAAACGTAGTTAGTGAGGGCCTCCCTGACATTAGGCACATGGTTCTCAATGTTTAGAATGAAAAATTTAGCTGGTGACTTTGCAAACTCTAATGGAGGCAGCTCTGCTTGAGGGACATCAATGAGTGGATTCGGGATTCCGAAGCAACAAGGGATTCTGTGTATGAACCTAAAGATGAAGGGGCTGCTGATTTGATGGCAAGAACTGTGATTGAAATTCGATCATCTCGCTGAAGCAGACCATTTCCGAATTGCAAGGCTGCTACAAGGTGGCCGGCCCCTGGTGCTGGGATGAACACTAGTTCTGCTCTCTTCATCCCAACTGATCTCTTTCACTTTGCTCTAATACTTCCTTTGCAGATCTGTCACATATATATAGAAGAATATTTCGTGCTCAGCAATCCAGCATCTAATGCGGTAGATTCTCAAATTGGTAATGTGAACCTTTACAAAAAAGAGCATAACCCATTTGCGCAGTCAGATTGACTATCCATTAATGAAAATATATCATTAATTGGACCAAAAATGAATGGACATGATAGGTCATTTGGTCATCAGTGATGCAAAGCTTTTTGACCACCTTACCTTCTTAGACCGCGCTGGTTAAGAAAATGTATTGGGAAGGGGAGAATAAAAATCAGAAAAAGAAAAATCACATTAAATTCTTACGATAACACAAGAGTCACCAAAGCATCTCTTAAATTTAGTCACCCCTCGTAAGATTAGCGACTTCCATAGTGTTGATTAATCTAGATAATCAGTAGCAGACCTCAGCTGACCGACAACAAGATCAGACTAAAAATCTTGGGACTTGTTTTGGTGTTTCTAGCATTTCCTCGAATGCTTCCATTGTTTTACACATCACTACTGTTGTCTTTTACTTCTCATAGATGATGATAATGGAGTGCTGATTCCATAAAGAAGATGATAATGGCGCACGCACTGTCCCTACGTAACAAACATATTTATGTTGTTTTGCATCACATTCACAAGCGACCCACTATTATTAAAGACAGGGACCAGTAAATTTCCGAGTTTGTTCCGTAAAGACGAGTCTATTGACCATGTTTTTCTATTGAAGATGGAATGGTAGGTGTCAAAGTAAGTGGACCAAAAATGCATTACCGAAAGAAAGAAAAAAGGACCAGTTCACGATGTTAAGCACCAGTTCGACTATGCAGAATAATTCAATCGCAACCAGAAGTTGCATTGAATGAACGAAAATTCTAATATGGGCAAAGACTCTTTGTTGAATGAATCACAAATCACAATGATCATTTCATCATTTTCATAGGGGTGAAATTTGCACACCCAAATTTGCAAACCTCACACCCTTTTATTTTTTTAATAATATTTCAACTCACATCTATTTACACTTTCTAAAATACCCTCAAAGTCAGATTTTCTTTTTGGGTCTTCTCTCTCTCTCTCTCTCTCTCTCTCTCTCTCTCTCTCTCTCTCTCTCTCTCTCTCTCTCTCTCTCTCTCTCTCTCTCTCTCTCTCTCTCTCTCCCCTCCAAAACCACGACAACTCTTACTCTTCTCTCTTTCTTCTTCAGACAACGACATACTCTCTTCTCCATTGAAACTTTACCAACCTCAACCCTTCCTCTTTCATTCTCTCTTTCTGCAGTCAAGCTTGCAACAATTTGCAAAGATTTTAATTCTCCACTTATCTGTTAAGAAAAGTAGGTGTTAAAGTCTTACAGCACAACCAAATCATAAGACTGCACCATTGAATATAAGACCAACAAGCACGCATAAAGGTAATATTTTCTTTACTTTTACCTCAGCTCCATGATGATCGATCAAATATCCAACAAGTCCAACAAGTTTTATGCAGAATTTGTTGGACTTGTTGGATATTTGATCGATCATCATGGAGCTGAGGTAAACAGATGTGAGTTGAAATATTATTAAAAAAATGAAAGGGTGTGTGGTTTGCAAATTTGGGTGTGCAAATTTCACCCCCTTTTCCATATTGCTTCAGTCCATAAGTCTCTTCGATCTCTATCTTCTTCTTCATCACCTCACTATTACACATCACACAGCTATCTAAATCTTGTGCACTGAACAAAATGTCCCTTATTTTGATCCACTCTAAATGCATTGAGCAGCTGAGCTATCTAAATCTTGTGCACTGAACAAAATGTCCCTTATTTTGATCCACTCTAAATGCATTGAGCAGCTGTTCCGCATATATAGGGCAAGTTTCCAATTGACATGCACCATACCAAGACGTCTAGAGTTCTTAGCATCCTTCTGGCAACAATGTACGATGGATCGTTTTGCGCTGCCAAGTATGTTAAGCATATGACTAAGAGCAAGTTCACCCGTTGGGTCACCAGGTCACATACTATTCACTGCTTTTTAGTGTTATTTTCACCCTCTGGGTCACGAGTACAGTGTATTTCGTGCCCTGGGTCACAGACACAGTGTATTTCGTGACCCAGAGAATAAAACTATACACTAAAAAGCAGTGAATAGTAGGTAACCCGGTGACCCAACGGGTGAACTTGCTCTAAGAAACCATGTATTGGCAACCCATTGCATAATCAAAACGAAGTCATCACTCTGCCTCACGTGCTTGAGCAGCTAAGATTCGATTACAAAGGGCTGAGGGCATGTGCAAAAACTTTCACTTGGAATCTGGCTAAGCACCTTTATTGTTTTTCAACGTTGAGACGTGGTATATGTTTCAAGTACATGCCTTAAACTACTATTCTACTGAGTGGTGTCAATTACTTGTCTAGTAATCAGAAATAGTACTGAAATTTGATCCTCTGCGGTTTGAACAGACCTGAAGACAGAATCATATATACAAGAATGAAGCAGGAGTTAATTTTCCCCGGTGCAGAACAGCATGAGAATATTTGGCTAAACCCGCAAATCCTTGTGAAAGAAAATCTGACAAGATCCGAACACAGAACTCAGAAAGTGCAAACAGCCATACAAATTATCAAATGAGTTCTGCATCTACAAACAAAATGAGGAATAAGGTTCGTTCAATCTAAAATTCAATTGTTTTCCATCTCAAGACAATTCCCACAACATTTAGTGAACTGTGAATACAGTTCTACAGAAGTCAATAGACTCAATACCATGGAAAATGCATAACTTAACAAAGCCACAAGGTAACCACACCAAGTCAACAGTCTGCCACACCTATCCGAGCAGCTAAGCTTGCATTTCCAGGACTTCTGCAACTAAAACTCTACCCAAATAAAGCTTCAACCTTATAATTGTTTACAGATTTAGCTAAGCACATTGATTGATTTCCAAAGTCAAGACCTTCTAGATGTCTAAAAACATGCCTTAAATGATTTTTCTGGCCAATGGTTTTGGTTATTTGTCTAGTAATCATATTCACACACATTGTAGCCTTTGGGGTCAAAGACACATGCTTGTGGTAGGAACAAGGAAGGAAAAGTGTATGCAACATATGACAGCAGAAAGCTCCCAATGTGCACACAGACACAGAAACGACTCAAATGAGTTGCGCACCAACAATATCAAATTTGACCCATAAGCTTACTTCAATCTAAAACTTAACTCACTACAATCCCAAAACAATTCCCACAACATTCAGTGAACTATGAACAGAGTTTTACATATTCCAGTGCCATCTAAAACACTTATTCCACTTGCCAACCTCAATTAGCTAGTAGAACAAATCATCTCAGTTTAGCACAAGCACACTGCACACCATTAAAGTTCAATATTTTTCAAACGAAACTATATAAATCGCTATCTCAATTACACAAAACATAAACAAAGAAGCCACAAAGGAACAAAATTCAGCCTAAATTTCTCACATTCCACAGAGAAAAAAGCTCCAAAGTTTCATCGATCAAGAGAAATATTACATTGAGCTAGTTTTTGTTTCAAAACAAAAGTAAAAACACTTAAATACAGTCGCAGTGGACCAGATGAGGGACTTCGGGACAAGCATCACCGGCGGTTATCGTAATCGACGACCTCGGAATCGGCGAGCGATCTGGAGTGCTGGACTAGCGACCGTCCGATGGAGTTGATCCACTCCTCCTTCTCCTTCTCAGTATCGGCGATGAAGTACATGGTGTCGTGGGTGGTGGTGGAGAGCTCGAAGGCGCAGGGCTTGTGGAGGACGTCCTCGGCGCCCTTGACGGTGAGGCAGGTGCCGACGGGGATGACGCCGCGTGGGGTGGAGGAGGGGGTGACGTGGGAGTCCTTGAACCAGAAGAGCTTGCCTTGCTTGAGGACGAACCAGCGGCGGCGCCAGGTCTTGATGTACTCGCCTTGCTTGGTGAGCCAGGCGGCGCGTTCGGGCTTGGACCAGAATTCGATGCCGGTGTAGTCTTCTGGGCTCGGGTCCTGGCCCGTCGCGGCCCGCCACAGACCCTCCATCAACAGCTGAGAAGACGGAGATGGGAAGAGAGAGAGAGAGAGAGAGAGAGAGAGAATTTCAGTTGCCCTTTTTGGGATCGCGGAACGGAATATGGTTCGTGATTAGCTGGGTGCCATAATACGCTGTCGTTCTCTGTGCTGGAGTATAAGAAGTTGGACCCCCGCAATCTTGCACATGACTAATAGTCAATCTTATCTTGTTTTTGAGCTGAGTGCTATGTTGGGCCTATCTGTTTGGGCTCATTGTAACTTTTTTATGGAATAGGTTGATGTTATTGACACATATGTTATTTCTGATTAAATAACATAGTCAACCAAGCGTCACGTTATGTTGTTGATATTGCAGCGTCCGTGCGCGGTGAGGAGCATCTCAAAAATGAGTAAGAAATGGACAGTAGAGGGAATCAATGATTCATTATCTTAATTTAATTTTTTTTTTTTTTTTTACCCCAGCATGGTTCCCCCCCCCCCTCCCCCCCCCCCCATTCCTTTATTCTTCTTCTTCTTCTTCTTCTGCAATTCTGCTTCTTGGGTAGTGCAGGTTTCTGGGTTTCAATTTCAGCAGCCAGGTTAGTTGTAGATGTAAATCTATTGCATGTTTTTATTTTCTATTTTGATCGAACTGAACATGCATTCTGTATCTTATTACATCCCTTAATTTGTTAATCTTCTTGGTAATGCCCTTTGCATCTCAAAAGACTCCCTCAATGTGCTCCAAAGATCTCAAGTGTAAGTGAAACAGTTAAAAATGTGTTCAAAGAGCCTCTCTAATTCTCTATCACACTCGATCTTGGTGAATTCCATTGTGAACTTTATATTACATTGTTGAGGTTTGAAAATTCGGGAAAAAAAAATAAAAATTAGAGATTGTTGTTGGATTACTCAGTTGAAAGTGGCTTGCCTTAACAGGCCATTTTGACAACAAATTCGACTAAAATTGGATAGTGTTTTTGGAGATGGTCTTTATAGAATTGATTCAGCAATGCTCTTTTTTCATATAATTAGTAGTATTGTAGTAAAGTAGTGGACTTTCCTAGCCGAAGTACCTAGAGGGTTGGTTACTAATTCTGATTACCTTTTGGTTCCACATTTTTTATTTGCCTGAATCTTTTGTTCCGGTTAAGAATTGAAACACCCCAAATTTTAGGTGCTGTTGACATCAACACTCCATAATTGTGGTTCGTAATGTGCTTAATCGTTGTAGAAGGTTAGAATTCGGTTGATACGTAGACAGTATGCAGAAGAGAGTTTCTCACGCTTTATAGTTTAGATATTCGTAGTAATTTTGGGTAACTATTGTTCTTGTACAGGTATAGTCATTTCTCCCTGTCATTTAATCCTACAGCAGAACAACTCCTGTAGCTCCACTGCGGCATCCAGCAATCCATACAAGGTGCTCTTACAGTATCAGGGGAGCCTAGCAGAAGCTACGTGCAATGACAAGTTGTCAAGTTCAAGGAGCTTCTAGTGAGAGTATAATGATGGACAGATTCAGTGATCTCCCAGATGAAATTTCTCATCATATTATTTCGTTCCTCTCTGACTCTTTAAGGAGCCTCATTCAAGTGGGAGCTGTGTCCAAAAGATGTAGGAAACTTTATCTGTCAGTTCCATCAATAATTATTGATGCAAGTAGCGTTGCAGATTGCACCAAGTTGCGAGTAAGATTGTTGAACTCTTGGGATAGGTACTTGTTTCACCGTGGTAATCCTCTTGGGAGGCAAAGATAAGTGATGAGTATTTCCGAGTCACCACATGGATCCAAAATGCAGTGAGGTGTAATGTTGAAGTACTTCACCTTGATCTGAATCAATACGACCTCAGGATGACAGTTGTGTTGCCGTCTTGCATCTTCCTTTGTCGTTCTTTGAGGACTCTATCTGTGAATTTGTATATGGGCAAGATTCAGTCACCCAACTTGTCTTTTTCCTGTAATCTCCACTACTTGAAGTTGAAGTATGTACGTCTTAAAGATGACGGTATTTTCAAATGGATCTCATATTCCTGCAAATGCATAAAGGAATTACATCTTGAAAAAGTTATTGGGATAAAAGATATCAAGATTGAGAGCTCGTCTTTGGAATCGTTTAGTCTTTTGCTTCCTTTTCAGAATTATGAGCTCTGGGATCTTAGCATTTCAGCTGAAAAACTTGAAGATATATGTATACACTGGCAATTTGATTCGAGACGTGATTCAAAGTTTCATCTTTTACCTCGCATCAGATCATTTAATCTCTTTGCTCCAAAGCTTAAAAATTTCAAATGGAGTGGGAATTTTCTGAACCATCATCATCTTGGGAACTTGATGTGTTTAGAAGAAGCTGACATATTTCTGATGCCCGATTTAGATGATTCTAGCAACCTATTTGAGGTTCTTTGCAGCATATGTATGGTTAAAGTTCTAACCCTAAATGAAGAAACTACAAAGGTAAGAACAAATGCCCTTCAGACTATGACATCTTTTTATGTGGCTATATGGCATGTCACTGCGAATACAATATGGTGATGCTAGGCTTAATGTATATTGTTGGTCAGTACGATAAAGTTGAAGTTGATAATAAGTCCCTGGTTAGAGATACCAAGCAATTCGAAAAGGACAGTAAACTGGGAACATACATGATAGTATGCTATCGGTTTAAATATCTAGCAATAGATGCTTATTCATCTAGATTTTGAAACATATGTATATATTGCAGATATGCTTTATTAGTACTTTCGTTACTGGGTTTTAGGGTTCTCAATTTTTTTTTCATTTGTTAATGGATGGGCTGTACTGCAGGCTTTATGCAGGGGAGGTTCCATGCCGGTACCATTAGATAGTATTCGTTACTTGAGTTTGCATGTTACAAGTCTGAATGCTGACTTGGTCGCGGCAATGGTGTCTATTTTTAGAGGAATTACTTCTTTGAATACTTTGTGCATAATGTATGACCTATCCAAGTCATCTGTATCTGGAACTGAAGATGACAGTGATATTGAGGAAGTGGTTGAGGATAATGATACGGAGGAAGAGGATAATGATACGGAGGAAGAGAATAATGAAAACGAGGAAGAGGACAATGACAATTATACCGAGGAAGAAGATAATGAAACTGAGGAAAATGCAACTGAGAAAGAGAATAATGTAAGTAATAAATAGTGCATATGCTATGGTAATTTTTTTCTTAATATTTTAAGAAGTTGCCAATTGATTAGCTTATTGCATTTCCAGGAATCCAGGTTCAATGTGGAATACTGGAAATCCCAAAACCTAACCTTTATTTATCAGCTCAAGGAAGTGAGAATAGACCTTCTAGATGGTAATAATGAATTGGAGTTCGCAAGGTATATTCTGGAGAATGCTCCGAGTTTGGAGAAAATGGTCATAATTCAATCACCCCAGCATTCGGATGTTGTGGAGACGGTAACCAAAAGCAAGATGATTTCCAATGCGACAGTTGTTTTACAAGAAAGGCAGAGCAGTTAGCCATGAAGAAAGAGGGAAAGGGTCCAAGTTAAATATCTTTCAGAAGGATATTTTATGATGTAATATATTTTTTTTGGTTAATAGAGGCTGGCTGTTGAGGATTATGCGACTGTTGCAATGGCTGAGCCTTCTGTCTGTGTATTGTCTAAATGCATTTTGAACTTCAGTCTTAATCCCAAAGCGCATCAAATATTTTGTCTTCTTTGTTGAAGAGGTGAGTCTATTGTATTTTTACCATATTTCTTTAGTCCTCTAGTTTTGTCATGTAAACGCTCTGTCTTGACTGGAGTTAAGGTTTTGTTTTTTTTATTTTTGACACAAAAATTAAAGTCGTGAACAAAAAAACCCAGGAAAATAAATTAAAATAACAGCCAAAAATTTAACAAGAAAGAGATGAATTAATGACTACTGAGGTTGGAAAACACTCCAATCAAAAGGAAAGAAGTTTAAAACATAAAGTTCTAGAGACGGATGAACAACAGAAATGAATCTATGCTATTACCAAAAAAAAATAACACAAAAACGAATCTATGCCCCTTTGATTAGGGCGAGGACTTCAGACTCAGTGGGGAGTGCAGGAATTGCTCCCTTCTTGGTCGTTGTTATTGCTCCACATGCATTTGCAAATTTGAGTACTTCCCTCAACCTTTGCTCATCATCAAGAACAGATTGATCATCAACAATCTTTGCGAGCAGAGCACCCACAAATGAATCACCAGCACCAGTAGTATCTACCGCAGTTACATGAAAAGCTTCCACACATCCACGGAAATTCTTAGTGTAGTATCTGCAACCCTTTTCACCAAGAGTGACAAGGAGGAGCTTCAAGTTAGGGTGCCACAGACTCATAGCAGATTCATCATCAATGTTGGGATTTCCTGTGAGAAACTCAAGCTCCACATCACTGACCTTGATCACTTCAGCCTTTTCCCATATACTCATTATCTGCTCGCGTGCCTCCTCCAGTGAGGGCCACAGTGGTAGCCGGAGGTTCGGGTCGTAGGAAAGCAAGGCACCTGCATCTTTTGCGACCTCCATTGCCTTCAGATGTGCCGACCTGCATGGTTCCACAATCAAGCTTATTGATCCATAGTGGAACACTTTGGCGGATCTGATCAGCTCGAAATTGAGCTCTTCGGGCTTGAGCAGCATATCAGCGCTAGGGTTCCGGTAGAACATGAACTCGCGCTCTCCATCAGCGCGTAGGGTCACGAAGGCCAGAGCGGTACGTGCGCCTTGGTCCAACAGGATGCCCTGTCCGGAGACACCGTTCTCCTTCAAGATTCCAGCAAGCATGTGCCCGAACTCGTCCGCGCCGAGCTTCCCGACGAAGGAGGCGTTGCCACCGAGCCGAGCCACCGCGATCGCCACGTTGGCGGGGGCGCCACCGGGGGCTTTCAAGAAAGCCGGGGCTTCTGCCAGCGAAACGCCCGAAACAGTTGGCACAAAGTCGATCAGCATCTCCCCGAAACTCACAATCAGACCCTTCTCATTAGCCATTATCAATCACTCAAAGATAAAGAGAGTAAATAGAGTAGGAGGTTGTCTGGTGGGTATAGGAGGAGAAAGAAATAATAAGATACTGGATTTTTGGGAAGGCATGCATGCAGTATTTATAGACTAGAAAGAGAGACAATCATATTCCTTATTGAAAATTAATTCATTTTTCTAATCGACTTAGTATTTCCGAATTCCGATCTTACTCGTTCATATTTTCTTTAGAAATTTTACTAATACAGTGAGACAATCCTACTCCTCATCAAAAACTAATTTATTTTTCTAATTGCATTAGAATTTTCAATCTTACACCTCACTGAAAATTATTTTAATTAAATTACTAATATCCGTGATTTGTGTGATTTAGATCACTAATGAAATTAATGCTCTGAAAATGTATTATTATTTTTTTATATATGTTCTACGTTCAGACGTTCTTACACAACCAATTGTCATTTTCTCCACAATTATGTTCTTTTTTTGAAAAGCCACAATTATGTTCTTTTGGCTACACTACAATAAAAAGAATGTTACAAGAAAAAGAGTGTTACAACAGACCAGGCCCAGTTGGCCCACTCACCAAAACAATCTCAGAATCGGGCGCCCATCACACAACCCAACACTATTTTCTCGTCTTTTTCATTTCTTGTTCTCGATTCTCGTGCGAACTCACCTCTCTCATTCCTTAGATTCTTCATCTGCAACTCTCCTTCTTGGGATAGATGTCAGCATTTGAAATGGTCGATTGAAAAGGTAAGTCTAATGTTACTATACTTACTCTCTTTGTTTTTACTACTCTTCTAGTTCATGTTATTCCCTTTACTCTCTAAAGAAGTTTTCTATGAACCAACATTTAATTGTTATATTTTTGAGATTTGAAATAATTCCCAGATTTGGTCGTGATTAGTTGTTGGATTAGTCACTTAAAAGTGATAGCTTTCAGACTATTTTTGACAAGAACTTGGCTGAATTTTGGAGAGTGCTCTTCTTTGAGTGGTTTACTAATTTTATAGACTTAATTCAGCAATGCCCTTTTCATGTAATTAGTAAAGTAGCTAGCCTATAATGGGTTTATTGAAATACTGGTTGGCTGCGCATTCCAATAATGTTTGGTTCCACATTTTTTAATATTTTTCCTGAACTTTTGGTTAACAGTTGAAAGTTGAAACAAAGAAACCTAGTGCTTTTGGTTTCACATGTCCTTAATCCGTGTAGAATGATGCTTTTATTTTCTTGGGTTGAATCGTCTTCACTTTTCTTGTAAGAATACAAAAATCATTTGTCCAATTCTTTTTTATGCTCCAGGGGAACGATTGAACAATTCTTGTGGCTCAGTTGTCCAACCAGGTGCCCTTATAGTAATGAAAAGAAACACATTATCATGGAGCCCAAGTGTGAGTTGGGAGCAATGACAAGTTCTCATGTTCTAGGAACTTCTAGTGAGAGTATCATCATCGACAGATTTAGTGATCTCCCAGATGAAATTGCTCATCACATTCTTTCCTTCCACTGTGGCATCTTAATGAACATCATCCGAGTGGGCGCAGTGTCCAAGAGATGCAGACAACTTTATCTATCACTTCCGTCTTTGATTATTGTTTCAGGTCATGTTTCAAACTACACCAGGTCGAGAGTAAGGTTGATGAATTATTGGGACAGGTACTTGCAGTGGCGGAGCCAGGAATTTAGGTTTACTGGGGCACACAAAAAAATAAAAATATAAAAACATACAAAATCTTTAAATGTAATTTCTATCTATTACAATGATTTGTCCTCGACGAGATTTCATATTTTGAAATCGCTGCATGATAGTCTCATTATCTATAGTAGTAAAAATGTCTTTCTCAATATATGAAATCAAGCAATCATTCATAAACTTGTCACCCATTCGACTGCGTAAACGAGTCTTTACAATGTTCATAGCAGAAAATATTATTTCCACACTTGCAGTCGCAACTGGTACAATCAATGCTAACAACAAAAGTAAGTACATCGGTGAATATGTGTCACATCTTTTTTGGTTTGAACTATATGTCACAAATTTGTATTATATATTTTTAGAAATTTTTTATTGAATTTAAAATTCTGTAAGTAATAAGAAATATGAATCTTTAATCGTAACAAATTCTATTATTGATGTCAAAGAAATTTAGGGAAAAAAAAAATTATATAATATTACTAAAAGTTCAAACGTGTGCCTCCTCAAACAATCCCATAAAAAAAACAAAAAAAAAACAAAAGAAGAGCACCTAAGCACTTCAGATTAAGTTGAGAAAAAATAATATAAAAATCTATAATACAAATATGATATTAATATAATATTAAACTATATACATATATTAATTTTTTTCTGAAAATCTGAGTGGGGCACGAGACCCAGTGGGCCCCTGCCTCCCTCCGCCCCTGGGTACTTGTTTCATCGTGGTGATAATAAGATAGAGTGCTTTGGCATTTGCTGGTCTTTCGATGCCGCAGTCAATGCAGAGATAAGTGATGAGTTTTTTGAATCACCACGTGGATCCAAAATACAGTAAGGTGTAATGTTAAAAGTGCTTCACCCACTACAACAATGATAGTCATTTCCAAGGGTGGAGTTTGGTCGAAAAAGGCACTTTCCCTGTCGGAAAAAGCTATTTCCGACAGCTAGGTGCCCTCAGTGGTCCTCGGAAAAAATATCATCGGAAATAGTCTTTTTCCGACCAACCCTCGGAAAAAGATATATTTCCGACAGCCAGATGTGGTTGTAAATAATTTTTCGGTGGTCGGAAATTGTTACTCCTCAACGACGACAAATAGTATTTCCGACAAAAGATATTTGTTGGAAATAATTCGTTGCTTGTAGGAAAAAATTGGTTGCTAGCCAATCCATTTTTTTCCAAGGACTTATTTCTGACGAATAGGAGTGGTCGGAAAAAACTATTTCCGATAAGAATATTTAATTCCGATGACTAGTTGGCATCGAAAATGAATAAGTTTCGAGGGTCATATTTTCCTCGGAAATTGATATTTTCTGTCGGAAAAATATAATCTAATATTTCCGAGAATGATATTGTAGTCGGAAAAAGTGGTCAAAAATGTTTTTCACGAGATTTATTCGTTGAAATTTGTCAGGAATTTTTTTTTTCCTCCCACTCAATTTAATTGTCAATTAACCTGATTGGAAGAGGTAGACGAATCAAGATAATTTTTTTATTAAACATACAAGGAGACAATTAAATCTTCATAAAAAAAATTGCATTAGAAGAAACATAGTTAATCATTCATACATGTTCAGATAAAGATAAATATTCAATATTTGGTCTTTATAATATAATCATTCTTAAGCAAGGAAGCTAACAATATATCTAATAAAAGTCCTCATTAGAGTTTGCATCATATTCATCAGCAACATCTTCATCAGTACCATCTTCATCATGGTGTGCACTTGAATCTGTTGCAATATTGTCCTATTGCAAAAGAAAAACAAAGAAGTTAGAATGCAAAATAAGAGCTAAAACGTGCAGTAAATAGCATAAAATAGCAACATATAAAAATATTTGAAAGATAGAAATAGTACCACAGAATGTGAGAATTAAACCACATACTTTGCAGGGACATATTATCATGTCATCCTCTACCCACTTATCATGGCTATATGCATAATCAAGAAACTTTGTAACTCCTTGATCATACTTTGGGTCTGATCTACTTAACTGCATCCAAGATTTATCAATCGGCATCTCCTCTCAATTTATGCTGCCTATAAATCTATGGTAATGATAAAACAAGCATTTTCATCAACACCAAATGAAGAGAATTAAATTCATAACTAAATGTAGAAATATTTTTTTTGAAGTGATTCCTATTCCATATGATTCATTAAGTTGTCTATTTAATTTGTTTAGGAGGAAGTATTTCAAGGATTGGTATAGTTTTAAGTAAACGGGTACCTAAAAAAGTACTAACACTTAATTAAGTTCAGAAATTCATAACTAAATGTAGAAATATTATTTAGAAGTGATTCCAGCTCAATATGATGAGATTTATTCGATCTTACCTTATAACCAATATATAATAAAATTATTTTTTCTTTAACATATAATGCATCAATTCTAATAAACTAATAATATGTCATCAAGTAACCTGTGGAAAAATGGTAAAATTAATTTTGAAAAGTTAGAGATCCTATGCTCAATTCTCCTCTTTTGACATAATATTTTTATAAAAATAATACAATTTAGAGAAATATTATCAAGGGTCACTAGCCGTCGGAAATACTTTGTTCATTACCGAGGGTACTTTGTTGCCCTCGAAATTAAGAAATCATTTCCGACAAAGTCAACTGCCTCTCGGAAATAGGTCTACCATTACCGACGACACAAAATGTTGTCGAAAATAATACTGGTGCCAAAAGGTCCCGCCAATTTTTTTGTTTTTCCGACGAAATTGGAACTCTTTTCCTACCGCATATTGTCCCTCGGAAATAAAATATATTTTGACAGAACATTTCGGACGACCATTTTTTGTGGTCAAAAAAAGAGTTTTTTTGCGAGGGCAATTCTGTGCTGTCGGAAATTTTCGTCGGAAATGAAGACTTTTGTTGAATTGTTGTAGTGACCTTGAATTCACTCAAAACAACTTGAATATAGTTGTGTTACCATCTTGCATCTTTCATTGTCATTCTTTGACGGAACTCTATGTGAACTTGAATGGGGGTGATATTCAATCACCCTCCTTGTCTTTTTCAAGTAATCTCCAGCACTTGGAGTTGAAGGATTCTATGGTTGAAGATGACCGGTTTTTCAAATGGATATCATCTTCCTGCAAATGCATCAAGGAATTACGTCTTGAAAATGTTAGTGGAATAAAAGATATCACGATTGAGAGCTCGTCTTTGGAAATATTTATTTATCTGTTTCCTTTTAACAATTATGAGCTCTGGGATCTTAACATTTCAGGGGAGAAACTTGAAGAAATAATAATACTTTGGCATTTTGATTCGAATGATGATTCAAGACGTGGTCTTATACCTCGCATCAGGTCACTAAATATTCTCGCCCCAAAGCTTAAACAGATCACGTGGGGTGGGAACTTTCTGGATCATCAGCATCTTGGGAACTTAATGTGCTTAGAAGAAGCTAAGATTTTTCTGTTCCCCGACTTAGATGACTTCAAGAACCCATTTGAGGTTCTCTGCAGTATTCGCGTGGTTAAAGCTCTTGTCCTAAACGAAGAGACTACAAAGGTAAAGAGACAATCCTCTAAGAGTATGAATCCTTTCTATTTAGCTATATGGCATGTCACTGCATTTACTATATGATGATGCTAGGCTTAATGTATGCTTGTTTCCAGCATAGATGAGAAGTTCAATTTCAAACTTGATAGTCTTATAGAGGTATAAATTACTGGTTAGAATACTAAGCAGTAGCTTCGACAAATAAACTGGACACATGAGATGGGTATAAATAGTCTAACGGGAAATTACTATTCATCTAGATTCCGAAGAATATGTAGTGCAAATATGCTATATTACTATTTATTGTTAAAGATTTGGCCTTTACACCACTGCAGGCTTTTTTCATGGAAAGTTCGATGCCATTACCATTAGATAATATTCATGACTTGACTTTGCATGTTAGAAGCGTGAATGATGACTTCGTCCCAGCAATGGTCTCTCTTTTCAGAGGAATCACTACTTTGAATACTTTATGCATAACGTCTGTCACATACAAGCAAGCAATTGAGGAAGCGTTTAATGAAACTGAGGAAGAGGATAATAATTATGAGGAAGAGGACAACGGAACTGAGCAGGAGAATAGTGAGACTACAGAAGAGGATGGTGCAACTGAGGAAGGGGATAATGTAAGTAATTATTGTATATGTTGCCTCTCTCTCATAGCATATAGCATGTTTTGCCAGATGAATTTAAGAGGTTGTCAACTGACATGCTTATGGATTTTCCAGGCTCCCAAGTTTGATGTGGAATATTGGAAATCCCAAAACCTTAATTTTACTTGTGAGCTAAAGGAGGTGAAACTGGAGATTGTGGAGGGTAATAATAATGAATTGGATTTAGCAAGGTACATTCTGGAGCATGCTCAGAAATTGAAGAAAATGGTGATTCTTCATTCACCGCAGCATCCGGATATTTTGGAAATGGTAAGAAAAAGCAAGATGATATCCACTGCAACAGTGGTTTTGCAAGAAGTAATATTGTAATATTGTAACGTTGGTACAGCATGTGACACTTAATTTGGATGAAGGGACTCTCTAATTCCTGTCAAGTGTAGTACTCGTATGCTGAATCGTGCAATATGCGTTTTGAACCTTCAGTCTTCAGTTCATCCCCAAATGCATCAAAACCTTTCGTTTCCTTTCTTTTTTTTCTTTTTTTCTTCCTGCCAAGTATAGTAACCCTAACACCAACCCTAATATTCATTGGAAAAGAATAGACCCTAATAAAAGAAGATGAGTTTCTTTCACTCTTTCCTCTTCCTTGCAATACCTGTCTTTTCAAGACCAGTACGATACAGAGCAAGACATGGTACGCATAGTATTTAGGCTTACATTTATAAAATCACTGATTGGTTGATACAACCTAAATACTTCAACTTAGAATAAAACAGTCCAGACATAGTCTGGCTGGCATCTACAACGATATCAGAAAATCTCCTAGAACCAGAATAGCAAAAACCCACCATGTCAAAATAGGTGAAAATAACAACAGCTAAAAATAAAAATCTACACATTAGCACCCCTAGTCGGCCGGCATACATGATTCCTTTTACGAGCATGGTCTTCATTATGGTGCTGTGTTCGACATGCATATCCATACCAGCAATTTTCCCTTTTTGATGCATCTGGGGGAAGATGAGATGCAGAAACTGAAACCCGAAACCAGTACAAGAGGAATGAGATCAGTTTCTCATAACAATCACTGCATGTATATGTCCCAGAAGTTATCAGCTCGGCATGCTTCAGTGGCATCCTGTTAGTTCGATCAATTGTTCTGTTATTGAACATTACCATCCATTCTGCAATAACATCCTGCAATGTTCTTCCCATTTGTGCAATACACCTCATAGTGATTTCTTGTTCATGGCGATTGTTTTCATGTGCTGAAGTAGGAATTCTAGAGATGGTGCGTTCTGTGATTGGTTTGAAAGTATCGCGACTGCATATGTGGTGAGAAGCACTTTGTGCAACGCCTTGAGCGTTGAGGTACAGTGTTGAGGTACACTTGTATTGGTTCGTGAAGGCATCATTCCTCCACATGCTTGACATTGCAGATGGGTAGTGCTTCGGTTGCAGAGAAACCCACCAAATTGATTACTGCATTGAGGGCAGGGAAGCTCTACACTATCAGCTTCATCTTGCACTGCTGAACGAACCCTTTTCCCAAGCAGCCCTTTTCCCGACTTTATTACCAGATTTGATCGTACTGTTGCATAGGAATCTAAAACTGCAGTGTCTTCGTTGGAGCGTCTCAGTGAAGAATCCGCATTCAGTATATCATCGGCAATGTTATGCAGGAAGTGGTTTCTTCCAACAAATTGCACAACTGCTCGACATTGGGGACAGAGTACACTTGAACGTTTCTCCTGTGAGCTCCTTAACCACTCTGAGAAGCACCCATTGCAGAAGTTATGGAAGCAAGGAGCAATGGTAACAGCATCATGCCATATATTTAAACAAATGCAGCACTTTGCATGCTCAGCATCCACACTAATCTTCAGCATCTTCTGACAAGTTTCGGGACCAAGCAACACATTGAATCTGTAGCTTAAACACCCTTCTCTCTCAAGACCTGTAATAATTTCACTTCCAGATCTGATAACAGTACTCTCTTCGGATTGGATCGCAGCTCCATCAACAAGTATTGCATTTGAACTCTTATTTTGTATAGTGGCAGAAGACTGATCGGGGTTCCTCGTAATTCTGCACCACTCACATTTGTCAATAGGAGAGCAAACTAAACTCTCATCTGAACCAATATCTTGACTCTGAGGGGTATCTTGAGTCAGAACAAGATCTCTGATCTCAACATCCGGAAATCTCGAGTCGGAAGGAACAAGCTTGGCCCAGATTTCACCAGAGGGCTTTGCACCAGAGCTTTCTCCAACTTCTGCCATTCCTGGCTTTATTCACACAGGAATCAAATTTCACAATTAAGAAACAAGTATTTCTATTCACCTGTATAACAGATCAGATTTCAATTAACCAAAAAAAAAATCAATCCCACAATCAAATAATGCTCCGCAGCCAAGTTTCAAACTAACAACAAGTCAGTTTGGCACTCCAAATACTTTGTTCCCTCAGTTCAAATTGTCCACTCCAACAAATTGAAGCATAACATTCACAATTTAAGCGATCAACCATAAAATTTCTTAACTCAGAACCTAGCCACATACAAGTATAAGTTTCATATTACATCTAAACCCATTCACATATATCACATTATCTTTATAATCTTAGTATGAACTTTCTCCATAAACTGACTCCACTGCAATCCCAATAATTCTAAACTGTTGCATCATTCATATAACCCAATTTCCCTGCAATCTTTGAACTCTCTCTACTCTAAAGAATCAATCTTTTTATCCAAAATATAACCCCTAATCAAAAATCGATTTCATTACTTAAAACAAGACAATAAAAGATTGCAACTTTACCCAAATTTTGATACTTTGATCAAAGATTCCTGATAATTCTACCAACACCGAAACAACAAACCCAGTCATTACAATTAAGAGGTAAAAAGAGAAAAGAAAATACCTTTAGGCCGAGTTGGGATGAAAAATGTTGATTGGGTTTAGCGCGAATTGGGGAAGTGGGAAGCAGCCTGTGAAAGACTGCAGAGATGATCAAACTGAAGAACCGAACAACCGGGGGAAAAGGGTTTATGAATTAGTCTGTTACGGGGAGACTTCTCTTATAATTTTTTTTTTTTTTGTTTTTCTTGGCCCTGAAAGCTTCTCTTGTAATTCATCCCAAAATTCAATTTTTTTTTGAAGCCGTGTGTCATATTCCTCAACCCTCATAAGAAAAATGATACATTTTATAGACAAATTAATGGTCGTCAATAGCTTTCAACCAAAAAAAAAAAAGATTAATAAGAAACAATTGTCGATGAATTATCATATGTAAAAATCTCAATAAAGTATGTATGAGTGTATGACGATGAAAAATTCGTGAGCACTAGCAATGTAGGTTATGTCATTCGAGAGCACCACAAAATATAAAATTAAAAAAAAAGGCCAAATGCCCTCCAAATATTCACCAGCAATGTACATCCTTCTTTATTATTGTTCGCTTGTGAAAATATAATGGATTATGTACTACAGTACAACTGTACAAGAGAAGACAATGATGCAGCAGAAGAAACAAAATCACGATAAGACTATGCCATGTCATAGTGATAATAATATAGTTGGCTAACACGTTACTTTATTGTTTCCGCTTCATAAACACTAGGCTGAGTTGGCTCGAAACTAAAACCGGATCATCATCTTAATCATCTTCTTCTCCTACCTCCATATACCCTGACTCTGCATTTTCAAGGTACCACCTACATACTCTTAGGTCCTTTTCTTGTCCCTCAAATTGATCATATAGCAGTTGTTTTGCACTGTCTGACTGTTTGATGATCTGGGTTTGTGCTAATATGTGGAAGAAAACAAAATGATTTTCCATTGTTTATGAGCTTTTGATATGTTTAGGTCTTGTAGACTTGAGTTTTGATCTTGATATTGACTAATTGTAGGTTATGTCATTGCATAATTGAATCTCATAGTTAGTTGCAAACTTGCAATAACTTGGAAATTGGATCATAGGAGAAGGATAAGGTTCTGTTTCTGTATTTTCATTATTTTAATTTCTTCTACTTCCATAACTTATGCACTCTGCCTTGACTGCCTTTTAGTTTCCAAATACTTCTTGTAATGAGGAGTCATGAGATGAAGGTCTGTTTTTATAAAACATATCAGAGACTGGGATATTCTTGAATTCAAAATCATACCATTTATGGGAGATATTCATCAAACACTTTTGCTCTCTGTGAATTTTCTCCTCTCTTGAAGTGATCGAGAGCCTTCTCTAAGTAGTAATCCTCATTAGACCTTTATCGGCAAAATTATGCCGTGATGTTCCCTATTGTATCAATTAAGGATTATCATTTGGTTTTGAATAGATCCATATAGTTGGCACACTTTCACCAAAATTCTTCACCATTCTTCTTTTTCTTCTTTGCTTTTCGTCTATGTACTGTAGCTTGTACAAATGAGCACAAGTGATGTTAATCAGCGAATATTTATTTGCACGTCAACTATCATCTCTCATTCGTTATGTGGGTTGCATTTGTCAGGGAAGCGATTGTACTTGCATAAATAGTTGGAAGTCAGGAATCAGGATCAAATTCCTACCTGTATGGCAACTACCAAGATATACATAGTGTAAGTATTTCTATATCTCCCTTTTTTTTCTTGCATACATGCATCATTTAATGAACTTGGACCATTCCTATTTGTTTCCTTAAAAACTTCTCCCTGAACAGACTTTGGATCTTGAAACTACTTCTTGCAGGTACTACTCTTTACATGGACATGTGGAGACTATGGCACGAGAAGTACAGCGAGGAGTTAATGCAGTGGAAGGTGTTGAAGGAACACTTTGGCAGGTAATTGATCTCATTGATTTTGATTGCAGTCATCTTTGATATTGAATTATCACAATCATCTTTATTACTCATCACAACTATCAAGATAGCCGAATTCTACTATGATAGTGGCCCTTTAATATTCTGAATGGAGCTTTGTTTTGACTTGATTAGAATGGAGCAGGTGCCTGAGACACTTCCTGATGTAATATTGCAAAAGATGAAGGCCCCTCCTAAGGCAAATGATGTGCCAGAGATAAGGCCAGAACAACTTGTGGAAGCTGATGGTTTTCTCTTTGGATTTCCATCGCGTTTTGGTGTGATGTCAGCTCAATGCAAGGCCTTCTTTGATGCCAGTCATGAAATATGGGAAACACAAGCACTTGCCGGCAAACCTGCTGGAATCTTCTGGAGTACTGGATTTCATGGGGGAGGCCAGGAGCTTACTGCGTGAGTTTCCACTTCTCCTTAAAACCTTCCATTTATAAACCAGTTCACTTGATTAGTCTTGGATACTTGTTTGTGTCATTGACTCCATTAACTGTTCGTGCATAAACTTCATATATGAGATAAAACTTAGGGAAGACCTTATAGTGTTGTGTCTACTTTCTTCCACAAGGACAATAATATGTTCTAAATTTTCATTTCACTTATGGTGACTTGTAGCTCCAATAATACTGAGCCTTAGACAACACTTAAGGCCAGAATTTGAACTTCCCCCTTTCCCTTTGGCCTCTGTTTGGGGTTTTGTACCCCAAAAAGAGAAGAATTTTTATTTTCACTTCTATAATACAATCTGATTTCATGAAGCTCATTCATTTTCATTCCATGTTCTACATCTGCAGATTAACAGCAGTAACACAATTGGCACATCATGGCATGATATTTGTCCCTCTTGGGTACACATTTGGAAAGGGCATGTATGAAATGAACGAGGTGAAGGGTGGCTCTTCTTATGGTGCTGGAACATTTGCAGCAGATGGATCTCGTCAACCAACAGAGCTGGAACTACAACAAGCCTTTTACCAGGGTAAATACGTGGCTGGAATTGCAAAGAAGCTTAAAAATTAAGGTCTTTTGGTTTCAGTTTCACCATCACATAAACAACTTTAAGCAGTTGTATACTCATATACTCACTGTCAAAAGAATTATTGACTATAAACTGATACATTGTCGTTCGGTCCAGTATTTTCAGTTTATCTCGTTGTTTCTTTGTCGCAAATTGCACAAAGTTTGTCATTGTTTTTGATGTCGTCAAGATTAAGTGCATTCCCAACATCTGAGACAATCCTAACATCATATCTTTTCCCTTCAAACTTGCATTAAATCCAGAAAAATTCCTCAATTCTTGGGCAAACTCGGAATTACATAAAAAAACAGAATCTGAAAGTGAAGAAAAATTTATTCAGTTATCAACAAACGATGACTCTGCAAGATCGATTGCCCGTGCAAGACCAGCAGCTTTGTTCTCACACTCTCTCTGCTCCTCAGCTGGAACACTGTCGGCCACAATTCCAGCTCCGGCTTGGAGATGAGCAACCCACTCTCGCCGCTTATTTGTGTCCTTGTATGAATACATTGTATCATATCGAAAGCTAGTTGGGAAAACAATAGTTCTCAGAGCAAGGGCGATGTCCATGTTTCCAGAAAATGAAATTCCTCCAAAACCGCCACTATATGGACCACGTCTAGTCACTTCCAGCTCATCAATCAGCTCCATGGCTTTTACCTGCATAGTTGAAAATAAAGTCATTTAAGAATCTAATCATAAGCAAGTCCATCTAAGACAGATTAGGAATCTCGATATCATGTTCCTGTATATCTAATCTACCAACTACATGTTCCCAAAATCTGTTGCAAGTCCACGACTTCATTTCCAACTATATAGGTTAATCCTCTTCAGCACATACAGGATAATGTTAGTCAACTAAGGTGACTTCTCACAACATGAATGGCAAACAACCAATTAATTAGAAACTTTGAAAGCATATATGCAGAATAAAAAAGTGTAATAGGGCTCATGATGAAAACCTTTGGTGCTCCGCTGACAGTCCCAACCGGCAATGCAGTTCGTAGAACATCCCAGCTACTTAAATGATCAAGCAACTCTCCAGTGACCTACCATGAAAAGTGGTGAGTTCAGTGGAGTTAATTCATTTCATTGCTGAGTTCAGTGGTGACATCAAACTGATGAAAATACAGTGTACATTCTTGATATCCACTCCACAAGAATAAATTGAGCAAAACTACTGTATACAAGTACGTGGATTCTTAAATAGGCTAAAGGCCACTCATGATTATTATGTGTGTAGCAAAGTTACTTACAGTAGAACTTATGTGCATGACATGGGAATAACGCTCAATGTTCATGAGCTTCTCAACTTTGACAGAACCAGGTTTTGAGACCTGCAAGAAGAATTAAGCATATGATAATGGCCACTATATACTCAATAAAATAGCAGAATGAAAAGAAAAAAATTAATAAAATTTGAGAGATAATAACTGGTCAAATCCCGCACAAACCTACTGAGCCAGATTTAAGGTTTTTTTTTTTTTTTTCTTTTGGTGAAACAGTTTTTAACGGGTAGTACAGCAATATGTTGCCTTAATTCGAAAAGACACACCAGACTGAAAAATTTCTATGCAAATCAAAGGGCACTCCATCTATGGTGTATCTCTTCTCATGCTATGGTTGGCCTAAAGTCAAGAATTAACACCATCAAATGCTCAGTCTCCAATTTGATGCAAAATAGACACATGAAATTCTAATTCAGAAAATTAAAATTTAATATCATTGGAATGGAAAGTTTAGCAATTACCATACTCCTATAAAATATAATAAAGTTTGCCTCTTTTGCTGTAAGTCTAGGGAAAGGGGATACATAAAGGAAGTGGGTTTGATTTGTTATTTTATCAGCTTCAAGAACCAAAAAGAGAAACAAAATCCACAACATGCTTAACTGGAGCTCTAGAGCAAATGCCATAGTAAGAGAGAATCAAATATGCCATAGAAAAGAGGATACACTTCTCCAAAGTAACAGATCTTTGTGGAGAACTTTGTGATATGGTAATAAATATTAAATCACTATAATATTTCAAACATCAGGGCTCTCTGATATAGAATTTCTATCAACCTGAAAACAACAATTTATGCCAATTTTACAGTCTGGAGAGTAAAGTAGCAGAGAGAAAAGAGTATAAACCTTCCCGACATCATTCCTCCCCAAGTCAACAAGCATAATGTGCTCTGCGCATTGCTTTTCATCATTCAAAAGCTGATTTTCCAACATTAGATCTTCTTTAGGTGTTTTTCCTCTTCTAACAGTCCCAGCAAGAGGTCGATTGGTGATTGTTCTCTATTAACAACCAAGAAAACAACCAAAGACAATGAGAATGTTATAGAAAAACAAAAGGAAAATAAACATAGCAAAATGACTAACACTATAATAACCCAGGCACCCAGCTAGTAACAATGTCACATAATAAATTAATAAGACGAAAACTCAGATGACAGAGGTTTTTGGATTTCCATGACTTACATTCTTAACACGTGTAAGAATTTCTGGACTTGAAGCAACCAGAATACAGCCTCTACCCTGATCACAGGAAGTAAGTAATCGAATAACATCAGATTGCACGGTAAACAAGAATCAACAAATAGTGGTTTACTCAAAAGGAGGCAAACCTGTAAATAAGTCATGTATGGACTCGGATTAACTATCCTTAACGATCGGTAAATTTCGAATGGGTCTGCAAATGTTCGCCTTTCAAAGCGCTGACTTAATACTATCTGAAATATATCCCCAGCTAAGATGTGTTCTTTAGATTTCAAAACTGCTTCCTTGTATTCCTCACTGGTCATGTTTGAATCCTCCAATTTAGCACCAAATAGATGAGTGTGTAACTTTATTGAACCTGCAGGCAGCCTCGGGCTGGAATTGACTTCTTACATCAACCTTAAGATAAAAAATAATGTGATGAGAAGTATGGAACAACAATTTTTTCCCCTGCCCTCAGGCAGCCTCAAGCCGAAAAGGACAGTTGAAAATCATGCATTTGTAAAACACCCAAAAAATCACACACAAAAAAAAAGTGATTGTATTCTAGCACACTTTATACTCAAATCCCAACCAGCACTAACTTAATTTTCCTTCAAAATAGATTAGTTCACCCTTAACATTGAAAAGTACCTTCAAACTTTTATGAGCCAAACCTTAAATTTTTTTTTTTTTTCTGATGACCATGGCAACCACAAAATGCTGCCATGTCCTCAGCTATGACCTCCCAACACATGCTGTGGCATAACTCTATTGCTATCCAGGCCATAGCAGTAATATTCTTTTTTTCTTTATTTTAATATATTTATTCATTCATTTATTTTATAAATATATATATATTTCTTTTTTAACTGAAACGGTGGCTTGAGTGGAAGGTAGGATAGAAGAAGAAACACTTGAAAATAGAAAGAAACAGGAAGAATTGATTACTCACGTGATAATGTCATGCACTCTAGATACCAGTGTTTCCAATCTATTCATCCCATCATTGAAGGCCTCCTCAACTGAAGAATACCGATCTAATTGCACCCAGTGAATTACATGTGCTTTCTATAGTCACAAGATTAACAAATAAAATGGTTATACTCAGAGAGCATAGCAACCAATATGTTCAAATGCAAATTTCCAACTAAAAGAATGCAAGTAGCTCATTCTCCTAGTTTTATTAATGGATTAAATAATTTGTTTTACCATGGAATTCTTTTTTTCTTTAAGGAAAACCATGGACTACTTCAAAAATATTGAAAAAACAATGATCTTAAATATATGAAGAATGTATGAATAAGAGTAATTGCGAAGGAAGAAGCTCTTTTTAACGAGCAGATATGTTATACTGACTTGCATTTAAATTTAGGTATGGTATCAAATTATTCATTCTTCATCTCACTATGTTTCAGTGAGTAAATTGGACAAAGGTATTGAACTCTGGCATGAAAATCCAAGTATACAGAAATCAAGGCAGCTAGTGCCACTAAATAAAATTTATCTATAGTGACAAGAAATAAAAAGTTATCAACTACAAATTAGAGTCAAAACTTGTACATAAAGAAAAATAATCGGTCATAGATCAAAGTACCTTCTCCACATGATCAAACACTATCACACTATCATACAGGCCAAGATGAAGATCAGGAAGATTTCTGTCATCTGGTGGTGCACCACTGAATGGCAGCTTTTTCTTCTCCACATAACGCACTGTATCATAAGAGAAGTAACCAACCCATCCACCTGATCAAAGATTTAACACCAATTAGTCATTTCAAAAGCTAGACAACGCAAAAAATTGACTTCTGTAAGAATCCATAACGTCAAATAATATATAGAATTTCTGTCAACAAAAAAGTACATGCAAAACAGACTGACCAGAACTTGTATCTGCATAATTTAGAACTTAGACACAAACTAAGAGGAAACAAACAAACAAAAATATGTGTTCTTCGGGAAGAAATTCATCACCACGTGACAACTGACAAGTATCTAACACCACAAGAGGGGTGGTGATATTAAGATATGAACACTATGAGTAAAATTCAAGTTTGTTATCCATGCACTTCTCTTACCACAAAATGCTTCTGGCATCTCATCAAGACGTTGCGGTATCCATCCCTCCGTGATTCTCTGAGGAACAGTCATTGGATCCTCCACAATCTCCTCTGTCCTACGCCCTTCTCTATGGTCCATAACTGTAACCATGTTCTCTTTTGCTACGATCTCAATAGTTGGTTGCGCTCCAATAATACTGTACCGCCCCTAACAAATATTCACAGAAAATTAAACATATGATCCAGTACTGTATAAAATGAGAGTCAGGTGACATCAAAAACAAACACAAATGTGCAAAAAGACTGAAGAATCTTACAACATTGGAGTCCTTGAAACCCGGATCAACTGCCTCAAAAAGAAAACTCGGAGCGTCTCTATCATCCTCCTTAACCAGACACCGGTAAGCAAGCACAGGAGTTAAGTGATCCGAAAATATACTTCGGTATAAAGGAATTAAATTCCCATTTTTCGAAGCCTCGAAAAACCTCTCTGACTGCTCAGCTGTAGCAGCATTCCAATCAAACCTCACATTAGTATACTTTGAGTGCTATAACCAAATTTTTCACAAGAACTCCATACATCATTTTTCTTCAATTTTGAATTCTGAACTGAGCTCACTACTCAGCTCATGGCAGCAAAATGTACATTTCTAATGTAAATCGAAACACGAACATCAACGGAGTCGAGAAATTGAAGAGAGCATTGTACCTACTGAAAGAGACGAAATAGCGGAGCATCTGAGTGAACGGACACGCGCGGTGGAGCGAAGCAGAGGTAGAGAGCTGCAGACTCGGCCGTTGAAATTGACGGTGACGGTGGAAGGCAATGCGAGAGTTGACGTCAGCTGACGGGAGCTGACGGCGGCTAGGGTTTCCATGGTGGAGCGGAGGAGGAGGAAGCAGCAGGACTAATTTGAACTTTCAACAGACCCGGGGGGGGTTGGTGTTAACTTGTCTCTGCGGTCCTGCTCTGAGAAGGAAGAGACAGATTATTGTGGGCCTTTTATTTGGGCCCCATGTTGTGGACTGAGATAATATCCTGAAAAACGTGGAAACAATATGATGATTTGCTCAAAGAACAACACCCAATGATCTTCTGATAAACTCAACTATAGAAAAGTATCCTGAATTGTTCAAACAAAAAGAAAAATATCCAGAAGAACATGGAAAAAATATGATGATTTGCTCAAAGAAGTTGCCCAGTTTTATACATAAATCTTATACTTCTTTTGACACTCAACAAAATGAAAATAGAACTCATAATTATTTTGATACTGTTTGCTCAAAAATTGTCTCAACCACGTGTCACTTGGTTGAAGGTTTTGTTGGTTTACGCGTGTTCTTTTGGCTTAGTGACATGTGCACGGTCGCGCCAACTCGAGGCTAGGCGAGCTTTTGTTATGGTTCTTGATCTTGCATTAATCTGACTTCTAATTAACTGATATATTGTGGACCGAAGAATATATGATTGATCTCAACCGCGGGGTTATCTCTATCTTGGATATAAAATTTTAACACGGATCGGCCTTAGTAGCTGGAATCTTTGTGATGTGGGTGATTGATGTGAAAGTATTTATGACAATAATTTTTATGATTTCCTTAATTTTTGCATACAATAAAGCATAATTAAATGGGAGGAAGTAAATAGCAGAAAAGTGGATGCAGGTAAAGAAACTGCAGGAACGTAAAGTGCATAAAATATAGTGCATGATAATAACAAGCAAGAAGATAAATTGTAGGTATATATATAAAGTGCAGGAAAGATAGATAAATACCGGTAAAGAAAAACGGTAAGATAGAACAAGTAAAGCCTGATAATTATGTTGAAATGTTGACAAGTTATTGAGATAAAATGTATAATCGCGTTGAGCGTTTGGTCGAGCACATCTAGCAAAGATGTCTATGGTCTTTTTTATAGTGAAAGATAAAACTACTGAATAAATAAAATATACAATCTCGGCTGTAACTGTCGAGACCGTATTGATTATAAGAATTCAAAGTTGAGAACCGAAACACAGTTACATGCATTTGAATAGAGTAACAACTAACTTGGGAATTGAAACTCATAAACGTGCATTCTTGGCTATAACTATTTAGACTGTATTGACTACAAGAATTCAAACTTGAAAACCAAAGCACGAATAAAACTCATAACCGTGCATTCTTTGTAGTAACTGTTGAGACCGTATATGACTACAAGAATTGAAACTTGAGAACCAAAGCATGGTTACATGCATTTGAATGGAGTAACAACTAACTTGGGAATTAAAACTCATAACTGCACATTCTTGGCAGTAACTATAGAGACCGTATATGACTACAAGAATTGAAACTTGAGAACCGAAGTACGGTTACATGAATTTGAATGGAGTAACTGCTAACTTGGGAATCAAAACTCATAACCGCGCATTTTTTGCAATAACTGTCGTGACCGTATATTACTATAAGAATCGAAACATGAGGACCAAAGCAAGGTTACATGCATTTGAATGGAGTAACGGCTAACTTGGGAATTAAAACTCATAACCGCGCATTCTTGGCAGTAAATGTCGAGACCGTATATGACCACAAGTATTGAAACTTGAGAACCAAAGCATGGTTACATGCATTTGAATGGAGTAATGGCTAACTTGGGAATTAAAACTCATAACCGCACATTTTTTGCAGTAACTGTCGAGACCGTATATGACTAAAAGAATTGAAACTTAAGAACCAAACCATGGTTACATGCATTTGAATGGAGTAACAGCTAACTTAGGAATCAAAACTCATAAATGTGCATTCTTGGTTGTAACTGTCGAGACCGTATATGATTACAAGAATTGAAACTTGAGATGTTTGCAAGTGAAATAATTGTCTCTTCAACACAGTTGCATCTCTTTTCAGAACCAAAGCACGGTTACATGCATTTGAATGGAGCAACAGCTGACTTGGGAACCAAAACTCATAACCGTGCATTCTTGCTTGTAACTGTCGAGACTGTATTGTCTATAAGAATTCAAACTTGAGAACCAAAGCACGTATGGTTACATGCATTTGAACGAAGTAATTAACGACTAACTTGGGAATTAAAACTCATAACCATGCATTCAAGCTGATTATCCCAACTTTTATTCTCTGCGGCTTTGAATGCCATAAATTTTCATTGACTCCTGCAATTAATGGATTTGTAAACTTGATGAACAATTAAGACTTGTTTGGTTGACGGAAGGAATATTAATTTCATTGTCTTTCCCATGGGGATGGGTAAAAATTCTTGTCAGGTTTCCTTTCCTATATTTGGTCAAGCAAAGAAAGCATTCATAAAAGACCATTTGATTTCCCTTCCGGTGTTTGATTGGTACAGTAAAGGAAAGGCAAAAATATATCTATGTTTCAATAATACCGTTATATTTTAAAATAAAAATAACATCATGGAAATTTAAAAGTACACCAATTTTGACAATAGCACATTTGAGCAGGAATATTGTAGTTTAAAATTTTCATAATAAATGCTGGGAAAGGAGAAGGGAAAATCAATCCCATTGAGTTTGAAATGAATGATCTTTCCTCCCTATTTTCCCTTCTGTCAGGAAAATACTTCTAAAGTTTGCGCCTGCCAAACAAAGGAAATGAATGACTTTCCTTTCCTGATTCCAAATATCCTTGAACCAAACATGGTCTTAGGTTTGGCAGGTTAGTCAAACTTCAATCTAGGTTTACCCGTCGACCTTAGCCCAATTTGGTAACGGCCACAACGTAAGCTATGCAATCTCGTGGTTGCGGTGTCAGTCAACTTCATCCATTATTATTATGGTCATTTGACCAAGGTTCCAACAATTTCGATCATTCATTACCCCGCGGTGCTGGTCAATTTCATTCAACAGCACAAACTATTATTGCGGTCCCAACCAATTTTATCTATAGCACAAACTACAAACTCAGCCCAACTTTTCTCATGCGCATACCCTGTTTTGAGGAAATCCATGCGGTATGTCAAATTACCCATGCGCAAGGCACAAACCCATGCAGCCTTAATTCCGTTTATTTTCAAGATTTTTTGTTAAATGATATTTTACTAAAATACCCTTCGCTTAGACCTAGATATGTTTTTCGTTTAGTTCAGTTTGGTAGATCTAGTTTCCTCTTTGTTCGAAACGAGCTCTGATTCTCTTCGTTTTTGAATTGAATCAATTCTATCTTCATGGACAATCAACCCCATACTTCTTTCTATTTATGCTCACGTCTTTGCTATATAAATAGTATTTTTTTGAGGTTGTGAAATATACAAAGAAACAGAGAACTATTACATTTCATCTTGACTTTTCTAATAAACTACTCATTTATATAATAATATCCCAAAAATTATTTACACATTTTACAGAATGAAACTCAACCAATATATATTTTTTTATGGCTTTGCTTCTTCCCCATATAAGTTGCTTTAAATTCCAGGTCTTCTCATGATGAAGAAGTTTCTCCAGGAGGATTTTCTCATGTGCTTGAGGCTCTCTTTGATTTTCCTTTCCAATTTTATAGCACATTCTCTACCTAAACTCTTCTATCCTTGACTCCTTGGTTATCTACAACTAGTTTAGGATATATACACTCCACAATCAAACTAGAAAACACATAAAGAAATTTAAGTGAAGGTATGCATTTAGTTAAAGCTACTGACATTGGGTAAGGTAGGTATAATGAAATCTTACAGAAAACATTGTTGCAAGCATATTCAACAGCACATACTGACCTTCACTAGCTTACTTAGTAGCTTACACATGAAATTCATGTGTTATGTATTTACACAATCATGCGGTATAAAGAACACAACTATAAGGGAATCATATAATGTATCCCACATTCTCAAAGTAATGAAAGAATTAGATGCTAGAAATCAACAGCTTTAATGAAATTCTAAAGCTATTGAAACACACCTCAATGGGGTACTGACCCTCAATAGGGTATTAACCAAAGGAGCTCTAATATTGACCAAAGAAACTAGGATATTAAGTGCACATATGTTGCATAAAAATTTGAACTCTTCCATTTCACGTAGGAAAAGAAAGGTACTGATCATCAATACTACATTGCACATATGACACATTTTAATGCTACTGACCTTCAAAACTTAGGTTTTACTCAAGCCAAATAGGCTACAGCTACTCAATCTTCACTAGCTTTAATTGCAATTGAAATTTTATTGATACTGACCATCAAAACTCATATTTTACTCTAGTTAAACATGCTACTGCTACTCAGTTCTCACTAGCTTTAACTGCAATTGAAATTTTAATGCTACTGACCCTCAAACTCAGGTTTTACTCAAGCCAAACATGCTACCTCTACTCAATCCTCACTAGCTTTAAATGTAGTTAAAATTTTAATGTTGTTGACTCTCACAACTCAAGTTTTACTCGAGCCAAACATGCTACTGCTCCTCAATCTTCACTAGCTTTAGTTGCAATTGAAATTTTAATGATACTGATCATCAAAACTCAGATTTTACTCTAGCCAAACATGCTACTGCTACTCAATCCTCACTAGCTTTAGTTGCAATTGAAATTTTAATGCTATTAACCCCCACAACTCAGGTTTTACTCAAGCCAAACATGTTACTGCTATTCAATGCTCACTAACTTTAACTACAATTGAAATTTTAATGCTACTGACCCTCACAACTCAGGTTTCACTTAAGCCAATCATGCTATTGCTACTCACTGCTCACTAGCTTTAACTGCAATTAAAATTTTGATGCTACTGACCCTCACAACTCAATTTTTACTCAAGCCAAACAGGTTACCGCTACTCAACTTTCCCTAGCTTTAACTAAAATTGAAATTTCTCACCATTTCTAAATAGTTTCATGCATTTTCAGATTTTCTCGTCCTAACCCTAACTCACTCTACTGTATCAGAAAGTTCCTAATCAGATCTCAAAACTAGTAGCCTACTATCCTATATATATAGCCGCATAAATTCGTTATTCACTTACTTCAGATTTCTCAGTAACCAAACCAAACAATCAATCATGAATCAAAGACTATACCTACTGACCCTCAGTGACTAGAAATTTCTTTTGGTACTGACCTTCAAGGCCTACGTCGGAGCCTATTTTTGTTGCTTCGTCGGAGCCTCGTTTTGTTGCTTCGCCGTCGGAGGCTCGCCTTGTTGTTTGGCCGCCGGAGCCTCGATTTGTTGCTTCGTCACAGGAGCCTCGATTTGTTGCTTAGCCGCCGAATTGGAAGAGAGGTTTTGATTTTGGGGAGAAATAGATTTGAAAGAGATATGAGAGAGAGAGAGAGAGAGAGAGAGAGAGAGAGAGAGAGAGAGAGAGAGAGAGCTGATGTATCGTGATATAGAGTGAGTGGCAATTTTTGTAATTTCATAAAAGTTTAACTGTCCTTTCTGTCTTTAATGTATAGAATCGTTACTGTAACTAGCTTTAATTAACCGCACGGAGACCGTGTCTGTGGCCCTTACGCATGGGAAAGAGATATAAGAATTTGTAGTAAATGTTCATTACCCCTTTTATCTATTATACTGCTATCCATTCGACGTTTGACATATAATCTGGGATATATGACTACGGTGTTGACTAACTTCATTCCTTATACTGTGGCAAGATGAAACAAAGTGTCGTCGGTGGTCCTCGTCGATAGCATAGTGGGAAAGCAGGTTTTAATGTTTTATGGCTTTATATGAGCTTTGTCTTTCCGGTATGTCACTATTGTGTAGCAAATGGGGTTGCCCAGTTATCTGGTATGTCAAGCCTTGCTAGTTGGTGCATGCTTGAATAGTGAATACATAGGATTATTAGGAGCTTCTGTTATTATTCAGGATGTTCTGTCGTTACTAATTGTTTGGGGTTTAGGCTTTATGTCCCCCCCCTGATGCAGAACAGATGGCAGCCAAATTTGAAGAACAGTTGGATCGTGCTAAAGGAGGAAAACGAAAAGTGACTAGTAGACGCGAAACAGCTCCTCGGAGTCCGTTTGGGACGCACCTTACATTTCTGCCCCCCCCCCTTTGTATTCGGCAATTTCATTAATGAAGGTTTGAGGGCAGCTGCACCAGCCCTTATTTCAAAAAAAAAAAAAAAAAAAAAAAACACATTTTCTACAATTTCATTCATTAGGCTGTGGCATTTGACTGCGGTGATTCTTTATGTTGTGGTAATTCAATCGCGGTCATTCATTATGCCGTAGCCATTCAACTGCAGTCTCACACGCCATTCATCGAATTCAGGTAAATAGCTATGATGTGGGTCGCGTAAACAAAAATGCTTTGTGGGCTCACCCCACCTATCTATCGCGTGGGCGTTGCCAAATTTATGTTCAAACAGTTACTCAAGACACATTGAAAGGGGTATGAGTGTATAACACTAGCAAGCGCCACCATAGTATATAAGATATTCTTAACAACTAAAGTAACAAGTTTCTATGTTAATTGTGCTCCCATGCAATCTTTAATGCTCATGAGTATTCTATGTGTAACCTAGCCGGCTGGCTTTATACAAACACTCATGGTACCAGCCTATTTGGAGTTTTGGACCCACTGTTTTAACCCAATTTGTTACTTGAAATGTTACACAAAATCATGCTGCAATATCTATATTAATCAATAATTCATATGCTTCTTTTGGTACAACAATTTTCAATGTAAAGAATGGTACTACAACAGCTAGTACAAGCAATCACAAAGATTAATCTCCTGTGTATAACCTATACTACATTTTTCTTTGTTATTCTTCTGTCATCTTTTCTAAAGGCTTGATGTCAATATTGGGAGCTTTGAGCTCTAAGCTGAACATAATTACTCAAGACAGGTCCGAAAAAACCGGATTCCCTGTTCAAAAAAAGAAAAAAGAAAAAGGTTAATGTCAAGAAGCAAACATTGAGAATCAAGAATACAACATAAATGAAATGCAGACCACCTCAGAGGCTGAGATATGTGTCCTCACCTGCAATGCAAATGTGATGTCCCCTTCATCTACATTCAATGTCACTCTCTTGGATTTTATATCTCTGGATTGGCCACTGAGTTTGAGGAGACCCTGCAAATTGATGATGCTTCAGAAACTGACTAGTTTCCCATTTTCCAAGTTGGTATGTACTATTAAGAGGAGTTATATTAACAAAATGTATTTTCTTACCTGGTCATTTAGCACTTTGCACATACTTGAAAATTCAAAACTCCCAACCGGGGGAATTAGTGTTGCTTTGCAGATGTCTACGTAAGATTTGTTTAACTGCATACGATAACAAGTTTAAGAGATCAGTAACAAAGTTTGCACATGCTTCCATTATCTTTATGGTCAAATATTAGCCAGAAAACACACCTCTCCTATAGTTGTATCTTTCTTCACACCACGGAAATGCTTTGCAGCAGAGCACATTATAATCTGTGGTCATGCAGATGAGGAAATATATCAACACTTGTTAAACACAACTACAAGGACTAAAATTTACACAACTAAACTTAGAGACATAGAGCCAAGGAATATTAGCTAGCAATTAATTTAACGGCACCTTGCAGACTGAGCTAAAGCAATGACCAAAAATTTATAGCCTGTCAATATGTTCAATTGATGGCTTGAAAGTAGTGAAATTAATAAAGAGGAGTTCAAATACTCCTGCTATGCACTAGTACAACTGAATACAATACTTGCATGAGGGTTACCTGTTGATGTTGAGGAAGACATTGTATGGTATCCACTACTGGTGACTTGAATGTCTTTGACAAAGCAATGGCCATGTGATCAATTCTCACCTGCAACCAGTGGTAAAACTCATAAGCAAAAATATAATATGAACTAGCTTTAATTGGATGTATGCATTATCAGACTTCTGCCACTTTGAGTCTCTTAGTACTAATAATACCGTGGAGTTAAAGTGAAACAATTATAGGTCTGAAATTTGAAAACTAATCATAAAACTCATGGGAAGTTATTAAAGAGGAAAATAGAAAAGAAAAAGAATAGTCTATCTAACAAAAGGGACCAAAACTCCTCTTGATGAAAATGACATAAAAGTCTACAATGGATAAGCATGGTGTCAATAGTAACTACTTACAATATCAATCTCCTGTTTTTTCACCAGAGCAAGAGCTGGAGCTGTCTGTTGTTCAGAGAATGGATTCTCTGCTGTTGATGAATTTAACTTGTCAGTAGATTCTCTCAACTCTGCTTCCAGCATCTCAATTGCACTCCTGGAAAAAAGAAGTTTAGGTTAGGCTCATGCCCAACAGAGAGCTCAAAGATATCAGTATGTTTTTTGTTTGGTCATCGATATCAAAAATGTTACCCTAGTCTTATTGATACACTTTTCAGTAACTGGGATAGAAGTGGACCAGTTCAACTTGGAGGACCGGGATTTTTGAGGGACTAATCAAAGCTAGGTTACAACCATCCTAAATTGCCTTCATACTGGAGTTGTATCAACCATTCTTGTTCTACGTTTTTCTACTTTCGTATTAAGGGTAAGCTATATATTCCAATATTTTGCTTTTAATGCTTCTGTAAGATGTTCCAGAAGTTAAATAAATGATGTTCAGTAAGATGCTTTTGAATGCCTGAGCTTTCACTAACCTGGAAATACAGAGAGCTTTCCTCATATCTCCAGATGCAGCAGCAACTTTCTGCCAATTTCATACAATTAGTACTACATCATATAAAGATGATTTTGATAAAAAGGGCAATGGCCTCAAAATCCAAAAAAAAAATCTTCTTTGAAATATTATAAATCATGGTAAGCTTACTCTGGCACAAAGTTCCAATGCATGTGGTTGAAAAACAGTGCAAGGTAGTGCCTGTTGAAACAGAATAAAAGACACAATTATTACTAAGAAAGACTAGTTAGCTACAATAATAACTAGCTTCTACTCATAATTACAAGTATGACAAAAACAACACTCTGATTACATTAAACTAATTTTTTCTTTAGCAGGATTATTAAATCCACTCTTATCCAAATCCTCCTGCCAAGGGGAAAAACAAACATTCTTAATCAAGGTTCCCGATGAAAACTATTTCAAGATTTACATACATTAATGAGTTGAACACGTAAATGAACTCTACATGTATAGTAGAAAGTCAAAAGGAGCACAAACTTACCATAAGCCTCTCTTGGAGAATCTTGAGAATCTGATCCTTAGAGTATGCCCGAAAAGTTATAACCATAGGCTTACCTAGAAGAACATATGAGTACAAGCACCAGTAAGTACTACAAAAAGATTATAGATTTCTAAACTTGTATGCAGAAACGTTAGGAAATACAAAAGTAGGTAATGAACTCACAATTTAATGACTGAAGTTTTGGAACAAAACGATCAGCTAAGTCGATTGCATTTGCTACTCCTGCAATGCGAATATATTATGAGCACTTAACATACAAATGTGGCATACATTTTAAAATAGATTGTGTTATTAACTACAGTTAGTACCTAAAAGTATACATCTTGAGAATGGGTATGTTGTGAGCATGAAAAGGTCATGGAGCACTGCCCGGTCTTTAGTGATTAAGTAATCCAACTCATCAGCTATTATCAACCTGATAAAATAGAAACCGCTTAGATTCACTCTCTTGGTCACATCAAAATTGTTAAGACGAGGAAAGAAGCATTATGAGTTCATCTGGAAATGCAATACAGTATAGGTTGCAGATAATTTGCTTACATCATCTTAGTCCCATCTGACTGAGGCTTTTGAGAATATAATTTCTGAAGAAGTTGCAGGGAGGTAGTGCCATTAGCTTTCTTTTGAGGTTGGTATTTACCAAGTATCTGCCAGGCAAAATTGGATAAGGACATCTGATACATTAATCAACAATAGTATTTGCTTCAAAATTTGAGTACCTTAGCGAAAATATCAGAAGTTTTTGTTAGTGATGTACAGTTCAATTCCAACACATCTGGTTCCTGAAATCTACCCTGGTAGTTAAAACAATTCAGCGTCAAACACTTCATACTTGAAGCAATGAAGCCATCTCTAGAAGTGAAGTATGATATTGCAATGAGATCAACACAATCACTTGATGATAACACATTTTAGGGTTTGAAAATAAATCAATTATAGCCTAGATATTTTGAAGTTCTGACATCTATACAAAGTGAACACATAAACTTTAGAAGGCAATAATCTCACCTCTCCTGCCCAATTCACCAAAAGCTGTTTCACTTTCTCCATGGACAAGGACTTTCCGGTCCCAGGACACCCGCATACATATAAACTCCCAGGCTTCTCTTGCTCTATGCATGACTTGCAGAACTCCAGAACCCTCTTCTGCTCCACATCGCGGCACGCAACAGTAGAGGGGACCGTTGACAAGTGCAGTGCCTCCTTCACTATCCTCATCTGCTCTTTATCTACAAGTTCAACACAATTTGCTAATTTAGAAACAAAACAAACACATTTTGTCCCAAAATTTAATCCCAGTTTGTTTAAACAAGGCTTGCCTCTGGGATTCCAATTCGGCTTAGCAACAACCGGTGGTTTGCAAAAGGCTTGAGGCTTTTTCTGACTGAAATACTTCTCAATTCCCTGCAAAAACAAACACACTTAAGCACTCTTGATTTGCCCAATCGTTTCTCGGATTCAATTCTTACTATCCAATCCAAATCTCACATTTGCAGGAGTGCTGGTGCAAGCATTGAGGTTCCGGCGAGCCGATTTACACTTCATCGGCGACGAGACCGGTCTCGGCTTCATCGGCGACGACGAATCGGACCTCAATTTCCTCTTCTGAGGAGTCAAATCACTGCCAGATCCGACTACCTCCTCCACGCTCCTCTCCGATTCGACCTTAACGCTGCGTAATTTCACGACGGAAGAAATTCCGACGCGCTTGCATTTCATCGGACTCAGCTTCATCGGCGACGAATTGGATCTCAGCCTCCGTTTGGGAGGAGTAGAAACTCCGGCGGATCCGACGGCGTTGGATTCGAGTTCGACGCTGCGGTCGGCGATGGAAGGCATTGTGAATCGGGCGACGGCAAATGGGGGGGGGGGGGGGGGGGGAGGTTTTGAGAAGAAGCGAAGATGTGACGGGAATCAGAGGCAAAACCGTAGGACCTTGACTATTCGAAACCGAGACCGGAGAAATGGATTTGTTCAGATTCGGAATCCGGTTCACTGTAGCAGCGCGATTGGCGTCACCACCGGCATTAGCGGCGACGGCGGGATCGTAGAGCACGAGCTCCTAGGATTGGAGATGGGACTGGAGAATCTCGTCGGAGGAGGAAGGAGAAGACGGCGGCGACGAGACGGAGGAAGAAGAAGGAGACTGGGCGGGTTTGTCGTCGTTCGTTTTCGGCTCTTGTTCTTGTTCGTCGTCTCTTCTGAGCTTGAGGGTGATCTTACAAGGACTCGGAGTCGTGGATTCCATTGGGTACAGATCCCCGAACACCTCCTGCCTGAGAAGAAACGAAAGCGTCAGAGAAACGGGGGGTTTGGGTGCGTAGCCAGATCTGGGGGGTGGTTGGTTACCTGAGGATGGATCAGAGATCTGCGGCGGTGGTCGGAGGAGGAGCGATCGGAGGTCAGGAGCGCATGGAGTGGTGGGAACTGGGAAGGTTTTATCTTCAATATCTTGTTTAGGAAAGAGGAGGAGGAAGGTTTGGGGGAGTGTGAGGCTATATAGAGGGAGACGGAGATTTCAGTGGAAATTGAAAAAGGGTGTAGGGATTTTGGTGCCTTTTAGCGGGAATGGGATTTTCATTTGGCGCGCGCAGCCGTGACCGGTTTTCAAAGTGGGGGGCGGATCTAGTAGTACTGTAACAAAATGGCGCCAGTGCTTTGGCGCGCATCACATGAGTTGTCATTTTGGCGCTATGGGCTTGGGCTGGAAATGTCGATGGGCCGAGGCTCCGAAACCGTTATTATCATATTATGGCTCATCGACATAAATTATCATCTTCAATTAAATAAGAATATAGTAAATTATCTAACACATTCTGTAATGGAATAAAAATAACGGAGTTAGAAATAGATTGTTCTTAATAGAATCAGAACCCATTATATTAAATCTGAAGAGTAGGATAATTGATTTCAAAACAGACGACGAGTATGTTTTGATTTTTTAATATTCTAGTAAATACAAAGATCATGTGGAATGTGAATGACTATCGTTCTCAGGACGTTGATGTGCCAAATTGATATTGTTAACCGACATTTAGGCCTCGTTTGGTTGTCAGACAAGAAATTTGTTCCTTGGTCGTTCCCGTGAGCATGAGAAAGTAAATTTCTCACTAGTTTCCCTACTAATGTTTGGAAACACTGGGAAAATAATCAGAAAATGTATTTTACTTTCCTTTCTGATGTTTGGTTTCTGCATGAATAAGAAAGTAGATAATATCAATTTTTCAATAATATCTGTATCATCAAAACATTAACAATTCAAGATTCAAAAGTTTCTTGGATAATTTGGTAATAACAACTATTAAAATAATATTTAGAGTAGGTAATCAATATGCAATTAATGCAGGAAAAATATAAGGGAAAATGAATCCCATGGGATGTGGGATTCATGCAAAAAAGTTATTCCTTTCCTTAGATGTGCCAAACACAGGAAATTATCAACTTTCCTTTCCCAACATTTCCATTAATTTCGCGAACCAAACAAGGCCTTAAGGTATCAAAACAACAATCTTGCTCATATAAGGGACACTGCTTCTAAAGAATATGAGGGACAAATGCATCACAACCACGTATATTTCATTAGCTGAAAGTTATTATTTATATTTTGATACTTTAAGAAATCAATACCTTGCCCGACCAGCCTGCTAAGAGTATCGGTATTTTACAGTAGAGAAAGCAACAAAGGTAGAAAAGGATTGATCAGAACGGCCAGAACCTAACTGTAAAACCCTACACAACACCCCCTCCCTCCCCACAACTAATTGTTACGGACGACACTATGGTTGACAAATTAAGAACCCTGTCTTAAAATTAATACTGCGGATGTTGAGAGTTTCACTCCTAATTCCTCACCTCATTTTAACAATAGACTGATGTATTCGGTAAACACAAGGGATCATTATATCATCGCAAACTGTTATGAAACTGATCCATAATAGCCCGAGTATTCAGTTGGATGGTGTTGCATGTGCTGTGCACATGACTCTTTTAGTTATCTGTTATGTCTGTTAATTAGTTGTTAGGGTTAATCAGGTATCATTAAGTTTAATTGCTTATCTCAGTTTCATGGCTGACATGTGTTGCCTTCTGTGTGAGCAGTATGAGATATATATATATCAGGATGTAAACGATCAACATCTATCTATGAAAATTCCCATCTGTTTTTGCTTATTTCCTCTTTCAATTTCATCTTTGTTTTGCTGTACTGGGGTTATACCCCTAACAAGTGGTATCTAGAGCCAGTAATGGTCAAGCTTAAGGGGGCAGGGACGAAACCATCGTCTCCTCCACACAATTCCGATGAGCTCTCTCACCTGGAGTTCGAGCTACAGGTACACCGTGACGAGACTACGGCTCGTCTTGAGGAGATGCAGGCGTCCTTGCAAGCTTCCTTTCAAGATGTGATGGCTACTTCGTTGGCCGGCTTCAAATCGGTGATTATGGAAGAGATCAAGCAACTTCAACTCACTAAGCAAGGTAGCACCGCCATTCCGTTGCCGGATGGCTCTGTGCGATTTGGATCTGTTTCTTCTCCAGCCCTCCAACAGATGTTGCCACCTATATCTGAGGCTACTTCATCGACCCTAGCCAGATTGGAGGGTAGTATGACTCAGATCCCTAACTTTACACTTGGTACTGATGATGTGTTGTTAGGCTTTCTTAGTGATTCTGCAACTAATACTGTGGGTGTTCATCATGCTTCTCATATTGCTCGGCATATTGTTCATTCTAGCACACATATTCCTACTACAGGCGTGACTGTGATGAGCACTAAACCTGTGTCTGTTGGTGGGTCTATTACTGTCAGTGGGGGGTGGGGATTGTGGAGCTCAACCGCAGTTCGGAATTGGGGGTAGCCCTCAACCTCATCAGTCCCAACCTTCAAATTATGGATCACAACCCTTGGGAACTACTTATGGAGCCCTTCACATTAGTAAGGGTCCTGCACTACCCCCAGCTTCTGGATTCAACCAACCAATGTGGGAACCTGATCCATTTACCATGACCTACTCTGGCCCTTATAATGTCACTATGCATTCATTCCCTTCCACCACTGTTACACCAACCTTGCCATTTGCAGTTCCACATTTCACCCAAGCTAAGAGTTCGGCTCAGGATCACACTATATATCCTACATATGCCACTACCACTACAACCAACATCTCTTCACAAAGCAACCAATTTCCAGTTATCACACCACATTCGTCATTTCCACACATGACTGGTCCGTACTCTCACAGCTCATCAATCCCATTTGTGTTCCAGCAGTCTGGTCCCTTGCCTTATATTGACCCTACTTTGCCTATAATGAAACAAATGCGGCTGGAATTCAGTATCTTCGGTGGGGGAAATCCTGTTGAGTGGCTCAACAAGGCATAACATTATTTTGAGTTTTATCATATTCCCGAAGAAAGAAAACTATCAATAGCAACCATGCATTTGATGGATAAGGCTTCCGACAGATGGTATATGTTTCGGCATGAATTTCCCCACACCTGGCAAGGGCTAGCTGATCTACTCATGAGAGAATTCAGTAGCTATAACAGGTCGGAATACCAAGCTGCATTGGCTAGGATGTCTCAAACGGGCAGTGTGGAGCACTACAAGGAACAATTCACAAAGTTATCTCGAAGAGCCCCAGGGTTTCCTCCTGAGGTGTTATTATCATGCTTCATTGGGGGATTGAAGGAAGACATCAGGGTTGATGTACAAGCACAGAAACCTAGAACTCTCTATGAGGCATGTGAACTAGCTAGATTTTATGAAACTAGGAATGAAAGTCACAGAAGCTATGCAAGAAGTTCTAATCAACCTAGGCCACTCCTTGGCACTCATTCCACTTCTGCTCACGTACAGGTTCACTCCTTCAAGTAATAACTCCAAACTGCAAGGCTCTTCAATGGCCAGAAATGCTCAGCCATCAAGTGGAAATATACCTCACACTGGAAATAGAATGTTATCTCAAGCTGAATATCAAGAACGGAGAGCAAAAAATCAATGTTTTTTTTGTGACGAGACATTTAAGCCAGGTCATAATTGTAGAAAGGGACAACTAATGGTGATGGAAATAACACAGGATGAAGGAGATATTTTGAGTTCAACAGATTTGGTTGAGGAGGAGGTTCCACCAATCACTGACCTTGAGGAGCCACTCATCAAATTGCAGGTCATGAGTGATAACAAGTCCAGTCCAGCCACTATGCAACTAAAGGGAAATTTTAACAAGAAAGTAGTTCATGTGCTTATTGATTCAGGTGCTACTCATAATTTTATTCATCCACACCTTCTCAGAGGCACCAAGGTACAGGTACACAACTTTTCTCCTTTACATGTTGTTTTAGCTAGTGGTGCAAAAATGAAGACTAGTGGGGAAGCTAAGATTGAGCTTCAACTCCAGCAATTCAGTTTCTCAGATGATTTTTACATACTTCCTGTAATTGGCTGTGAAATAGTTTTAGGAGCTAGTTGGTTGAGGTCCCTCGGTGACATTCTGTGGAATTTTGACACCATGCGTATGAAATTTTGTGTGCACGGTTTTGAGTACCAATTGCAAGGGGACACTACTGCCACAACGACTGTTATTGGTTGTAAAGCCATGACCAAGTTGCTTAAAAAAAAAGAAGGAGGCCATGCTAGTCCAAGTGCAACCGGTTTTGGCGAATGAAAAGTTAGATACACCAAATGCACAAATTCAAGCCTTAATCAACAAGTATGAGGAGCTGTTCACAACGCCAACAACACTGCCACCAAGCAGGAAGCAAGATCACAAGATTGAGTTATTCCCTAATACACCACCAGTAAGTGTGAGACCTTATCGGTATCCTCATTTTCAAAAGGCTGAAATAGAAAAAATTGTGCAAGAATTATTGGCTAATAGGGTGATTAGACCTAGTGTTAGCCCTTTCTCTTCTCTTATACTTTTGGTTAAGAAGAAAGATGGCACATGGAGAATGTGTGTGGACTACAGATCCTTGAATGCAGCCACTGTCAAAGATAAGTATCCTATCCCTGTGGTTGATGAATTATTAGATGAGGTGCATGGTTCCACAATTTTTACAAAGCTTGACTTACGATCTGGTTATCATCAGATTAGGATGGATACTGTTGATATAAATAAGACTGCCTTCAGAACACATAATGGCCATTATGAATTCTTGGTCATGCCGTTTGGTCTAACAAATGCTCCATCTACATTTCAGTCAGTGATGAATGATGTGTTGAGGGAATATTTGAGGAAGTTCGCTTTGGTCTTCTTTGATGACATTTCGATCTACAGTTCATCACTTGAAGATCATTTGGACCATCTAGAAAAGGTTTTTTTGAAGTTGCAGCTCCATTCCCAAAAAGTTAAAAAGAGCAAGTGTAGCTTTGGGGTTCCATCCGTTGAATACTTAGGGCATGTGATCAGTGCAGAGGGTGTGTCGGTTGACCCTGCTAAAATTGCATGCATTCGGAATTGGACTAAGCCAAATACTATTAAAGGTTTGAGAGGGTTTCTGGGGTTAGCTGGTTACTATAGAAAATATGTAAGGAACTTTGGTTTGATTACTAAACCCTTGACTGATATGTTAAAGATTGGTGGATTTCAATGGACTTCGGAATCGGAAACAGCCTTTGAAACTCTTAAGCAGGCTCTTATGAACACTCCGGTGTTGGCACTTCCAAATTTTGCAAAGGAGTTTGTGGTGGAATGTGATGCCTCTGGGGTCGGCATTGGAGCAGTGTTATCACAAGAGGGTCACCCCATTGCATTTCTCAGCAAGGCATTAGCCCCTCACCATGCTGCATTGTCCGTGTATGACAAAGAAATGCTTGCTGTGGTGTTTGCTGTACAGCATTGGAGACCATACCTGCTCGGAAATCACTTCACCATTTACACCGATCATAGAACCATTCAATATTTCTTGGACCAGAAGATTATCACACCAACTCAACAAAAATGGTTGCTTAAACTAGCTGGTTATAACTATTCAATCCTTTACAAGGCTGGTAAGAATAACTCGGCACCTAATGCTCTTTCTAGAATGGCAGAATGGAAGAATCTTGAAACTCAAGTTGTTACAAAGTATGGGACTCTAAACACTAGAACTGAAATCTCTTCACCTGTTCATGGTTTCATACAAGATATTCAAGCAGCTTATTTAGTTGACCCTGAAGCTAGTGTCATCTTGCAGCAAGTCTAACTAGAGCCTTCTACTTATCCTCAATACTCGGTGTTTAATTCTCAATTACTATACCGAAACAAGATATTTGTTTCAAAGCAAGATAGTTTGAGGGATAAAATCATGACTGAATTTCATAATGGCTTAAGTGGAGGTCATGCGGGTTGACACAGAACATTGAAGAGAATCACAAGGTCATTTTCATGGCCTGGAATGCATCAGGATGTCAAGAGGTTTGTAGCTACTTGCCATATTTGTCAGCAAAACCACTATGAGACAATAAATCCTCCAGGTTTATTGCAGCCAAATGTAATTCCAGACAGACTAACAAAGTATGGTCATTTTATGCCTTTAGCTCATCCTTATACAACTTCTATGATTGTGCAACAATTCATCAGCAACATCTTCAAGCTCCATGGCATGCCGGAATCAATTATTTCTGATAGAGATCCAATCTTCTTGAGCAACTTTTGGAACGCATTTTTAAAAACTCAAGGTACTGCTCTCAATATGAGTTCTGCTTATCACCCTCAAACCGATGGGCAAACTGAGAACCTTCATAGGACTTTGGAACAATACCTTAGATGTGTCGTGGGAGAAAAGCCTCATACTTGGGTTGAAGCTATCCCTTGGGCTGAATGGTGGTACAACTCAGCTCATCATTCTGCTATCGGCATGACACCATTTCAGGCTTTGTATGGTTATGAACCACCATCTGTTGCTCCCTACATTCCAGGCTCTACGGCTGTAGATGCAGTAGATCAGCAGCTTCAATCAAGGGATGAGTTGTTAGCCATTCTCAAACGCAACTTACATATTACTCAAGCTCGGATGAAGCAGTTTTATGACAAAAGGCATACGGAGAGGACTTTTGAAGTAGGAGACTGGGTATATTTGAAGTTACAACCATATAGGCAGCACTCCGTGGAGAATAGACTTGAACACAAGCTGGCACCAAGATACTATGGCCCTTTTCAAGTTGAGAAGAAAGTTGGACCCGTAGCCTATAAGGTCAAGATCCCATCTTCTGCTAGGGTACATCCGGTATTCCATGTGTCCCTTTTGAAAAAGAAAATTGGTGATGCTTCTGTGATTTCTGCACACCTCCCTCTTAATGTTGACCCTCATAATCCAAGATGGTATCCGGCAAAGGTACTAGAAAAGAGGATGTTTAAAAAAAACAATGCAGCTGTGACTAAATGGCTTGTTCAGTGGTTAGGGTCATCAGTGGAGGAAGCCACCTGGGAGGAGGCCGAAGAACTACTACAGCGCTTTCCTGACTTTCAAGCTTGAAGTCAAGCTTTGTTTGGGAGGGATGGAATGTTATGAAACTGATCCATAATATATAGCCCGAGTATTCAGTTGGATGGTGTTGCATGTGCTGTGCACATGACTCTTTTAATTATCTGTTATGTCTGTTAATTAGTTGTTAGGGTTAATCAGGTATCATTAAGTTTAATTGCTTATCTCAGTTTCATGGCTGACACGTGTTGCCTTCTGTGTGAGCAGTATGAGATATATATATCAGGATGTAAACAATCAACAACTATCTATGAAAATTCCCTTCTGTTTTTGCTTATATCCTCTTTCAATGTCATCTTTGTTTTGCTGTACTGGGGTTATACCCCTAACACAAACCTCAACTGTTCATCATTTTTGACGCGAAATTAATCTAGACAAGTCGAGTATATATGCATACAGCAGCTTAATTAAATATTTTGGCATATGATGGAGAGAGACGTAATTGACTTGTCCGTCATTTTCGCATCCTGTATAATTCCCAAAAGGGAAAGAAATCACATGCATATTAAGAGAAGAAGAAGAGGAACAAGAAAACATATAAGAGAGAAAGAGATGGAAATAGATCCAGAATGCAATAAAGATATAGTAATAGCTGGTGGCGGCATATGTCAAGCCACATCTGCACTTGCTCTTCAAAGATAGCAAGCTGTTTAAATATTTCTTAATTTACTGTTTCTTTCCTGCTTTTCATCCTTCTGACTTCTGAGTATCTATTAATTTTGTTTGGGGTTTTGATGGAAATGCATGCATAATAAACCACTCATATGTGTAGGAAGGGCATATGAATCATAATAAGTCAATATATTAATTATCCGGTTCTTGAAAGATCTGATGCGCTGCGAGCAACCAGAGCAGCGATTGGAATCCAAACAAACGGCTGCGTGCTCTTGAATCTTGATCATCTAGGTGTTGGGTCAAAGCTTAGACAAACTTCGATCAGTTCCAGTACTCTTAGGGTAAGCAAGGTTGAATGACTTTCATTTAGGAGGGTGTATTCAATTCAGATTTGAAAAGATTTTAGCTGACTTTTAATAATCCATGGATTGTTTTAATTCCATATAGAGTTGAACAAATTTTATTAGATTGACTTATCAGTATTTCTTTGGATTTTATAAGTCCATAGATTGTCGTAATAACAATAATTAAAAGAAAAAATTGACCAAAACAAAAACAATAGATGATTTTTTTTATTTGGTGGGAAAAAAGTACTGTTGATATAGATGTTGAGATAAAATAAAGGTTTGAGAGAGATGGTAATGGCAGATACTAGGCCAATATATTCATCGCATCTCCCTTAAACTCTATCAAGACATCAATGTATAGTGAAATATACCAAAACCATGCATAGAGAGATGATGCCAGCTATTATGCCAAATCAAGAAATCAACTAAATTTTCTGAACAAGCAAACATAAAGGCAATAACAAAGAAATGATGCACCTCGATAGTTCATCTAACAGACCTATTTTGTCTTAAAGTTCATTTTTGGAAACGTCTTTGTCACAATGATCCAATTGCATAGATCACGATGTTTCTAACAGCGCTTGATAGACATTGAATAACTAGGGGTATCTCACCACACTGAGTGGCAATTGTTGCATTGGCCGGATCAGGGCAACAATTGCAGATTCCGCCTACACCAAATTTCACAAGCCTCTTATTTGGTTATGTTATGCAATCCAGAAAAGGTCCCACCAGTTGAGCTGGCGCAAATAGGTATAATTATAAGGATCATAAGCAAAGGCCACCATATTAGCGACAGTCTTCTCTTTTGATTATTCACAAGGTAGTACTCTGAAATTGAGTCACCAATTCCCGAAAGGTAGTGCAGCCTTGGAGTACCATATCTTCTGGTTCACTCTTCTTGCCTCCTATCATTGGTAAACAATTGTTGAATTGGTGAATCTAGTTGACCTTTTGCTCAATAAAGTCCTTGCTTAGTCACCTAAGTCTGCTCGGGCGTTGCCTGAAACAAATTAATTTGGTTAGCATGCAAGCCTAACTACATAAAAAGAGCTTTTGATCAACAAATAAACTACAAAAACTGTAATGAAATATAACTTAATTCCCATGAAACGATAACTTAATTAAGCTGTTGTTTCACAGTAGTACCTAACTAAAACACTTTTGCTAGAATCCATTATGGCATACTGCCCTTGTTTATCATCTTTGGTTACTAAGGTCAATTTTTTTGTAAAGGTAGTCTTTTTTTTTTGCATAATATCTGAAACGAGGACTACCTTTTACAAGAAATAACCATGATTTCCATCTTGAGAATAACCTGATAGTGTATTGCATTCCATCAAATCAGATCCTTAGTCTTAAAATCATCAAACACACTTGTAGCTTCTATCAAATGTCTCCACCAAGAATACATGCATATAAGTGCATTCCCAACAAAAACTTCAGAATGCAAGACAGACTCAAATACAAGAGAATGCATGCATTTGTAAATCCAATGAGCAAGTCTTCATGATCTGCAAGAAAAGAAAGGACGGAGTATAATTCATCCCTAGAGATTGTATTCCGAGAACTATAACAGTAAGACACATATTCTTCAAGGTAGATAAGACAACATCAGATTGACCGGCCATTAATCAGAAATATGAGCATTTTAGGCACTAGTTACTTTTCTAAAATTGCTTGAAGCTTAAAAAAGAAAAGGAAAAAAAAAACATATCTATCCTAGAAGGTTGCTGTACCATCATCCCATGCACTTTGCAATCGATCAATAGTAAATTCTTCACATTAAGCATCAAGTATAGTGTCAAGAATTTAAGTCATATATAACAGAGGTCACCACAAAGTAGCCTTATTACTAGTTGGATACATGCAACTCCTATTGGTCATATCCATGTAATGAGATCATGTAATCATCATGTTTTGATGTGAAAAACCAATTAAAGGCCACAGAAAACTGGGAAGCAACACAATTTATGGATTGAAGAGGTAGACAATTGTCCATTATCTGATACAGCATGAAGATCAAGCAAAAAAAGATAATCAAATCTAATACAGTGGCATACAAAATCAGATTAGACCCTAAACAAACATCAAGTTCCTAAACAAGGAATCCATCAGAATCCAAAAATGAAAACTAAACTACCCAAATGATGATATATATATATATATGGAAGACCATGAACCAATCTACCAAAGAAGAGAGCTTGAAAATTAGAAAACAAGTCTTTGGGAATAAAAAAATGTACAACGCTATGAAGATTAATACCAAAGAAAGAAGAGAGCTTTTGTTCTAGCCTGAAATCTTCACAAGCCCTCAACCATCATTAAAAGTTACGAATCAACAGCAACCATCAACACCTCTAGGGCTCAAACAACTCCAACCACGAATCAAGATTATGCAAAAGTATTGAACACGAAGTTATCAATTTATGAAACCCAAACCAAGGACAATAGATGAGCAAAAAAGATGACCCATAAACCCTAATTATAGAAACCATGTAGTACAACAAAACCCGATAACGTCAAAATCATGTAGTAACAAACATCAAATAGGTCAAAATAGAAAAGATGAGAAAAATACCTTGGTTGGTCAGAGAAGAGAATTGAAAGAGGTCTCTACACGTCTTCTAGTGAGCTCTCTTCATCTTCTGAGCGAGAGAGAATGTCAAAATCTTTAGGGAGGTGAGCAGATTTCTGAATGGATTTTGTATTTATACCTAGCCCCCTAAAATCCTCCACAATCCAACATTTAATGAAATCCTTGAGAATCTTCTGAGTTTTGAATATCACCGGATTTTGGCGGACATTTTAAAATCTAAATTGAATACATCAAGATTTTAAAATCCTGATTGAATACCCATGGACTTTTAAAGTACAAAAAAATCCTATAAACTCTCAATTGAATACACCCCCCAAGTAACTGATTCATTACTTATGTTTATATTGGCTAAATTATTTCTCAGTCAGATAGCTAACGTTTGCCATGCATGTCTAATAAGATTCCGGGAAGTATCGATCACCTACCAATATGTATTTGGAATTAATTCCTATTGGGTAATGCCGTTTGCAGTCTTCCTTCTGCTAGCGCTCGATCTTTTCTTTTTTCCTTAATGATCAAGCTAGTCCATTATGGTTAATTAATCAGTTGATTTTCTGATATATAGTGATAGAGAGGGTTGATGCCTAAAACAAAAGTGTGAGTTCTGTTGGAAACCCTGACCAATGAATTACCATGCTGGGCGGTAAACTTTGGATGCCGGATAGTCGCTGTTGAAAAGGATGCAAACACCAAATACCCCATCCTTTACCTTCATGATGGGAAAGTCATCAAAGCCAAGGTATTTGTCAAAGCTAACTTCAGAGGTTGAGAACTTGAGATCTCTATTTTGATCGAACTTTGGATCCTCAATCTGAATCGATCTTGTGCTTTTATGGCTTGAATCAGTCCCAGTGTACGTACATTATGCATGCACACACATTTTAAACATTTTAACCTCATACCCGGCCATATCTAAAGCGTATATATGCATCCCATAGTTGTAGCCTCAAATAGCTGTCTTAAGAGTTGTAGCCAAAAGCATGTGATAGAGCCCTTTAAGACAAGAGTCTTAATAGTTCAAATACACAATATCATTAAAAGTCCAAATTAACGATCCAAGCATATCATATAGTACGTGTGAACCCTAACCTCCTGCCTGGTCGATCGGTTGGGGTTCAGGTGTACGCGTACGTTCAACTATGCTTGAATTGAAATACATGATATTTGATTTTGTTATGAACTAGACTGGGGCAATTAGTTTGCAGGTTGTGATAGGATGTGATGGAGTGAACTCAATGATAGCTAGTCTGCCGGAGCCAAAACCTCCGCCAAAGGTTGCCTCCATATGTAACGTGAGGGGTTTCACCAATTACCAGAATGGACATGGATACAGCCACGAGTTTGTCACCAAAAACCAAGATGGTCATTTTCTTGGAAGAATCCCACTCGATGATAAGTTGGTCTTCTGATCCATAGCTCGCACAGGGACACCTCAAGGTACCAATCAATGACCTAATGGGCAACTCCAACAATCAAGTTTCATTTAGGGGTGCTAATGCATGTGCTATTCTCTTTTTTTTTTTTTTTTTTTTTTTTTTTTTGAGAAATGTGCTATTCTCATTTTAGCACCCCTTTATTGCACTATTCATATAGAACTCAATTCTTATCTCCAACCATGAGGTGCTATTTTCATTATTCTTGATTAAAATATAATAATATGAGTATAATGTTTAATTGTTTATGAATATTATATTAAAAATATGTTAATTTAATTAAATAACATAAAAATTTACATTTTTATTGTTCGAAATGGGTTTTTTTTTTCCCTTCATTTTTCTGAATTTTTTTTGGATCAAAATGGAATTAATAACCATCCATTTAATAAGAGCCGTCGATTTTTTATCTCTCAAATCTGACCCGTCAGATCAATTATTACCTTTGAAGTTAAAAAAATAAAATAAAAAAACAAAGAGAACATCAAACAGGGCCCACCAATGCTACAGAAAAGTCAATGACATCTTCTCTCCCAGCGCACCAAGGCGCGTGCACATGAATCCAATGCTCCAGCCCAGCGCGTCCAATGCAATCTCCTTTCCGGCGCGTCCATCTAGGTGTTGGGGTGACCTAGCCCAATGTGTGGCCCCGGTGCTACACTCCCCAGTCCTGGTTCTAAAAAAGTCTCATATTTGAGACTTTGGATAGCACCAAGTCTTATAATTTTGGGTTTGAGACCCCCTAAAAATACCTGTTGGAGATGAAAAGTCCTATATTTTTACAAATTTTGGTATGGAACCCCCTTGTTGGAGTTGCCCTTAGTGTAAATTTACTATTCATAATTAGTACTATAACTAGCTGCATCTAAAAACTTGTACATAAATCGCCATATGTACGTTTGATGTAGGAGAGTAAAATCAAAGCAATGGACTCGAGCATTCTTGTATCATGCCTAAAACTAGTAATGGACGCGACGCATCGGACGCGAACAAATTAAAACACGCTATTAACCAAAAAGGAAGTCAAATGGGTTCATTTCTTCTTCTTTTTTTCCTTGTTTTCTATAGGGAAAAACCAAGTTACTATATATTTTTGTATTTATTTGTTATATTGAAGAAGAATCGAACTCCCATCTATATAGCCTAATATTCTCCTTGTACCCTCACTGCTTGGGCTAACTCAAGGGCTTAAAAAAAGCCCCAAACCTGGAACACCAACATCATGCCCTACATTAATTAGGAATTTGGCTTCTCAAAGTATATGTCTGAAACTAAAGAAGACAAATGAATTAGGGGTTTCTCAAAAAGGTTTCAAAAAGGAAAGAAATGAGTTTAAGGTTTTACACTTCACAAGTCTTTTTTTAATTATTATTATTATTATGTCAACAATTGAGAATTACAACAACTAGTTTTCTGTGAGTCAGACCCACAACCTCTCTCCTACAAATTGGAGACTTATGCCACTAGACCAAATGGTATTCAACATGATTTTTTTTTTTTGGACAAAATACTTTAACACACTTTGCATTGTTTTATTTTAGAAAAATGCATAGTAGCACCAGAGAAAAGTTGGAAAAACAGAAAACACAACTTATGTAAGTTTCATACAAATTTGAAGTTTAGAACACAGAGTCCAAGCCCAAGGGGAATGGGGCATGCCTAATCCCTGATCTTTCATGTGTAATTACGAATTAAAACAAGTCCTTGTTAAAAATTACCGTGATGCCACTAAGATAGTCTGGTAGCTGTGAAAAAATTGTGCTTGCTTGTTTGCGGCTATGGAGAATGAGTTGAAAGAGTGTCTTTTCTCTTGTGACATTTGAAACGACGACGTAGCAGAAGGAGAGGAAGAAGACCTACAGAGCTATGGCATCTTGTGGTTCCAACTCTTCCCCCAACGGGCTTCTGCAGACGTCGAGTCCGGTTGCCACCACGTTGAGTCGCTGACGTGGAGTCCAGCGCCAAGGCCCGGTTGCCCATCGAGTTTGACGACAATGCGAAGTGCAACAGTGATGACGATGACAATGACGACCCCGATCTCAATGTTTTTCTCCTTCACATTCTGAACAATTCTGATCTCTCATTTAATAATTCACGATAGCTTTCATGGCGGTTTTGGAGTGAGATCTTTGCACTATCTTCGCCGAGGCTCACCATCGCTACCCTTCTGTCAAAGACAGTGCTAAGCATGCAATTATAAAGTCTCACTACTACAAAAAGTGCATCACACAACGGTGGAAATCTATTGTGTGATTTGGACCATGTCTGTCGTCTATCTCGGTGTTGTGTGATGAGCACACTCCAACAACGGTGAAACACCATTGTGTGTATATCATAGACACAACACACTGCTTATAACCGTTGCACCAATTCTGCGCATGTCAATGCCAGAAATTGGATGTGGCGCATTCAATTGTTGTTTCGATGGTGGTCAGACAACTACAACAAAAAGTCTCTTTAGCGACCATGTTTTTCGTGAGAAATTTATTTTCCTCACTAAATATCACATTTCACGAGGAATAATTAAGTTCCTCACCAAATGCCATTAGGTTTTTTACGAGGAATATATTTTCCTCCCTATATATCACTTTTTACGACGAATGTTTCAGTTCATCACTAAAGGTGACCACAATTTGGTCTCTCACATCGTCGTGTTATTAGCGAGGAAATATGAGACTTCAGTGACAAATTTTTTCATCTCAAAAACAACATTCAACGAGGAAATAATGATTTCGTCGTTATTTGTTTGGCGGCAAATTGTTTAGGACCCGCCTAATTTGATGGCGACAAAAATATGGTTTCCTCGCTGAAAATCTATTTTCTACGAGAAACCATTTCCTCGTTAAAAGAAACAATCAGCGATGAAATAACACTTTCCTCGTTATTAGTTTGGTGGATAATTGAGTAAGGCCCGCCAAATTCATTGGCGACAAAACTATGGTTTCTCGCTAAAAGTCTATGTTCTACGAGGAACCATTTCCTCGTTAAAAGAAACAATTAGAGAGGAAATAACACTTTCCTCGTTATTAGTTTGGTGGATAATTGAGTAAGGCCCGCCAAATTCATTGGCGACAAAACTATGGTTTCTCGCTAAAAGTCTATGTTCTATGAGGAACCATTTCCTCGTTAAAAGAAACAATTAGCGAGGAAATAACACTTTCCTCGTTATTAGTTTGGCGGATAATTGAGTAAAACCCGCCAAATTCATTAGTGACAAAACTATGGTTACCTCGCTAAAAGTCTATATTCAACGAGGAATCATTTCCTCACCAAAAGAAGCAATTAATGAGGAAACAACGCTTTCCTCGTTATTAGTTTGGTAGAAAATTTGTTAACTTAGCTTAAGGAACAGATTTTCATATTTTGACCACTTTTCAATTGCATATTCACATCTTAACCGTTCAATTTTTAGGTATATATGAGTAGATCACTTTTGCAAATTTTTAACAAAATTGATGATCGTTAAGGCATCTAAAATTGCAATTTACACGAACGGTTCAGGTTGGACAGATTCCGTTTGTTCGTGTAAATTGCAATTTTGCATGCCTTAACGATCATCAATTTGACTGAAAATTTGCAGAGATGATATACTCGTATATACCTAAAAACTGAATGGTTAAGATGTGAATATGTGATCAAAAAGTGATCAAAATATGGAAATCCGTTCCTTAAGCTAAGTTAAGAACCTCCTTAGCAGAGCAAGATTCTATATGTGATATATATATATATATATATATATATATATATATATATAATTATTCTCACTCCTCAATTCCTTCCCTCTGATCTTCCGCTCACTATACACACACACACACACATATATATTTAAATAACTTATTCTCACTCCTCAATTCCTTCCCCTTGATCTTCTGCTCATTTTGCATACTTGACGTTTCCACTAAGGGACTCTTCTTTATGCATATTACTATATTACATGTGGCTCACTATGTAATTCCAATTCAAATGCTCTAGTTTTATAACACTCTTTTAAGATGTAGAACTTAGAAGAAAAGTAGACGATCACACTATGTTCAATATGATCATCATGATAATTCATAACTAAATGGTACTCAATTTAGCTTAAAGTTTTACAAAAATGATCTAGGAGTGATGTCCTAAGGAACTATTTAGATCATCGAAATAAAATTCTATAGAAGATCTCGCACCAGACACTAGATTATTGATACTATGCAAAGTTGCAAAGTTGCGACTTGCCTATACGAACCTTCGAACACCAATACCTCCCGGCAGTAGTGTCTCTGTCATGCAATCCCTCTCATCTATCTCGCCTCTTTTAGTTTCTCTTCTACTCATTAGTACCCTAAATCTCGAATAGGGTTTTCAGTGTTGCAGAATTTCATTCTTTTTTTAATTTTGGTACTGCTAATCTTTTCTTGTTGATGTCGTAGTAAGTTAGAGGCTCGACTAGAAGGCAATTGCATTGCTGACCAATGACTACTACTAAGAATGTAGGGTTTTTTTACTTCAACAGTGTCTGAACTCTTCGAGGACTTTTGAAATGATACCTGAACTTTCAAAGTTATCAATGTGATAATTGAACTCATTTTTTCGTATCAACGTCGTACCTGCGGTCGATTTCCTTCACATAACCGTTAACAATGACCACGTGCCCAGCATGTGAGGCACAAAATAAGGGTAAAAATGACCTTTCCCACTTCCTTTAGTTCTTCACGTGTCCCGTTGTACCTTCAGTTCTTCTTCTCCATTTCTATTTCCTTTTTCATCTGCAAAATGCAATCAGATGGGATGATGACATTTCCTAGCAAAATGCAAAACCTAAAGCAAAACTTGAATCCAATTCTCTGATGGACGGAAACCACCGGGGACTCCATCTCGTCGGAGTTCTCCAAGCACAACTTGCTCGACGGCTTTGCTTCTCTGAATTTATTGCAGGGCGGAGCGGTATAGACAGTTTCACAACTCTTGGCCTCCAGATATGAGACTTGGAATTTACCTGAGATTCAGATAGAGGGATCAGAGAGAGAGAGAGAGAGAATATGGCCGGCAGCAATCCAGACCTTCTTGTGCAGCTTGCCGGAGATATGTCGGAGGCGGGCCACGCCGTCGTGGCACTCGGCTTCCTCACCGCAACTAACATCACAGCATAAGTTCATGAATTTCAAAAATAGTCCGTGTCTTTGTAATTGAATCAAAATCTGCAAAAGTGAAGGAGACTAAGAGTCTTTCTCTTTCTCTCTCTGCAACTCTCTTTCTCTCTCTTAACAGCGGCGAAAAGGCGAAGGATGGTGATGATGGGAGAAAACCCAAAAATGATTTTTCCGCGACTGCGTGTCTGTGTATAACTATATCTATTTGTATATGATTTATCGAACAATGGGGCAATGATCATTTCACTGATTCCAGCTTCTAATCAATTTGTCCAAAAAAGAATCGGCCTTTGGTTATTCGCGGCTGTAATATCAGTACTTAGTGGGAGCCTCGGACGAGGTACTCCGGCGAGGCAATCGGCGGCGGTCGGGGCGGGTGAGGAACAATCTGAGGGTTTTACGGCGGCAGAGGTGGATGACAGGGCTGGCGGATGGGCTGCGCGTGGGGCTTCAGGCGACGACGGGGCGTTGAGTGGCGAGGAGCTTGAATTTTTGCAAGGTAGCCATATCAATCTAGCTGAGTTCAATGTGGTTGTAGTCAGGTAGTGCTTGGAAAGGGTTGGGTGGTTGAGAGAGAAGGTGAGATCTGATTTGTGGTCATGGCTTCCAATCGAAGGGGACAAATCAGAGGGAAGAAGACGTCAAAAAAGAAAAACAAGAAAGAAAAAAAGAAAGAAAGAAAGCAAAAAAAATAAAAAAAACAATACTTTTGAGGGTAAATTAGTCTTTTAACCTCATTAAGTGCCTCACTTACTGGGCACGTGGTCATAATTAACGGTTCTGTGAAGGAAATCGACCGTAGGTATGACGTTGATACGAAAAAATGAGTCCAGGTATCACATTGATAACTTTGAAAGTTCAGGTATCATTTCAAAAGTCCTCGAAGAGTTCAGACACTGTTGAAGTATATACTTTTTAGGGTAAATTAGTCTTTTAACCTCATTAAGTGCCTCACGTGCTGGGCACGTGGTCATAGTTAACGGTTCTGTGACAGAAATCGATCGCAGGTATGACGTTGATACGAAAAAATGAGTTCAGATATCACATTGATAACTTTGAAAGTTCAGGTATCATTTCAAAAGTCCTCGAAGAGTTCAGACACTGTTGAAGTAAAAAAACCCAAGAATGTAATAGAACTTTTTTGAAAATCCGATTCTAGATCATCTTTTATATGAAAAGAGTTTAGTGTATTAGGATTTTATTATCTATAAAAAAATTTAAATGTTTGTTAGCCAAAATATGTTTTTTTACCTAAATACCCCTTATAGAGATACTATGAAAACCACATTATTGAACAAGGATAAACAAGTAAAATTACAAAGTAAAAAAAAAAAAAGGTTATATTTTGATCTTTTATTAAAGGGAACTAGCCTCCTTGTCCTTCGGGAGATGATTTGTTTTCTTTGGTTTTCTCTTCGCGGTGCCTAGGATGGATAAACCCTAACCAGATCTTCGCCGTGCCCGGGCCGGATGGCTGGCTCCTCCTCCGGCAGCGGCACCGCCCCCCAGCCCCCTCACAAGCCTTCTTTTTCTTCTCTGGTCGGCCCGGTGCGGCCTCCACTGCTCGGCTTCAACATTGACTAGCTTCCGTTGCTGTTCATGGAGAATGGTGTGGTTTCAGTTCGTATCTCGGAGGCTCCTTTCCTCGGTGGTCTAGAACGCTGCAAGACAAACTTTGTGGGCAAGGTTGTGCTCTGTTTGCTCAAGTTTGGGTTCGGACTGGTCTTTTCAAATTGAATGAATATATGTTGAATTGTTGATTATCATTCCCCGTTTCTGTTGATTATCTGATTCAAATTGAATGAACTATTACAGTTTGAACTGGTGATTGTTTGAATATCATTTTGGTTTGATTCAACGATATAAATAATTGAAGCATAATATTAGTGTGTGGTAACTTTTCTCAAAGATACCAATTGAGGTTTAGGCTGTAATACTATAAAAGTATAAATGTCTAATACACTAATATGAGTGATAATATAATCATATTAGCTTTTGTCTTGTGGATGGTGTAGTGGAGTAGGTCATGTACTTGGCATAATGTTTTGGTAATGATTAATTACAGAGGTATGCTGAGTATACTTAGTATGCATTATGTAGACATGTATCCTAAAGACATGTGATTTGATTCTAGGCATTTTGTTATGCAAGGCGCTTACCATTTTTTTGGACTCAAATGTCCCAGCATAGCTTGCTATCTTTGCTGCAGTCATCCTTGTACTTGCTTTTACGAAGGTAAAAGTTTGCATTCTGAAAAGTCTCCACTTTCAGTTATGTAATAAAGCATGAAGAATCAGTGTTATTTACTCTTCTTTTGTAATAAGGCATGCCATTTTTGTAGTTAATTATTTCACTTTTGCTGGTAAGTACCAGTTCTAGCTGAAACTATTATGATACTGTGGTTTTGATTCTTGAAATACTGCAGCAACTTATTATCAAGGCTTTGTTTGCTTCACGAAAAAGCTGCATGAAAAATAATTTTGAGGGAAACTCAGTTCTGTGTGTCTTCTTCTTTCTTTTGTTTTCTTTTCTTTCAATATATAAAGGTCCCTAAAGTAGGAAAGCATGTGTGTAGGTTTTGTCTATTGATGAGATAAGAGATCAAGGTAGTGTGGTGAATCGCTTCCTTATAAGGATATATAAGGAGATAGTGAGTATACAGTTAGACTTAACTACAGACAACAATATGCTAGTTATAGGTGAAGCAACATATGCTAATGATCTCATGTGGTTTGATGCAAGTGTGAATCCAGAAAAGATAATATGTGATTATTTACTTGCAGTGACATAAAATTTCAAAAAGAGTGGAGATTGACATTATGGTAGTGTTAATAACAACTCCCTATATATAGATAGATATTGTGTTATCTAATTGTATGTCTGGGGAATAAGATATATTCCAGATGTAAGGGCAGTGTTGGGGTCTCAAATTACTATATGAGTTGGCCCTATTATTTTATAGAGCACCTTACTGTATTGAAGATAATATACTAATCAGTCCCCTTTTTTAATCATACAGGTTCCTCACTAATTCTTATCTTTGGGAAGAGGCTCCACCAATTCATACCGCTTCCTTGCATTTTGGTTACCTCCTCCATGTATCTAACCTTCTGTATAGTTCTGTTAGTTGCAACAGTTAAAGACCAATCCTGATAGAAGTGCAAAATGCAGTCATTGAGGCTGGTCTTGATAAATCTAGAGAACCTTTAGTTACACTTATCGTGCAAAATGAAACCGTTAGAAAGGGGGACATAGTAGTGTGTGGAGTAGCCTTTGGAAAGGTTGGTTGATTACTCCTTGTTTTGATGTAATCATATGTAATGTTGACAAAAGATGAAAATCCTCATTTATATTATTTGTCATTTGGGTTCACAGGTCTTGTCAGCTTCTAGCTTAAGAGCTCTTGGGTCTGATGGTGAAGTAGAAGGGATTTGTTAAGTTGTGGCCTTAGACAATGATTAAGGTAATTCTCAGCTTCTCTGCCTGATAACCTTTTAGAAGCATTTCTGCACCACTGTGTGTTTCCTGCAAGTATTCTATGAAACTACTAATGTTGTTTTAGTGACTGCCCCATACTTGAACTTTGATTAGGAACAAGAATCACATACGAGGATGATTTATTGCTTGTAGTCTTGTAGATAAGGGGAGCTTGCACTGGAAGGAGCACATTATTTGACAACAGGGGAGCTCGTGAGTCTCAGGGAGCAGCAGCTTGTGGACTGTGATCATGAGGAAATGAGAGGCTTGTCTTGTTAAGCTTTCTTGAATAAGAGCTAAAGCTGCTTGTATATGCTTTTGCCTTTGAAATATAGGTTTGGATCTTTTTCTTCAAGTCTGAGAATAATGAACTACCAAGAGAGTTTTGTACTGTAAACCATATGTAAACAATGTTTGCTGCAATATAAGTTTCTTCTGTTCCAAAATCCTTGCTATGTTCTTTTATTTCCTTTATTATTTTGTTGATTGTTTGAATAGTTTTGAATAAAGAATCCTCTTTGTAGAATGAAATAATATGTACTGCCAACATGTCATATTGTAATATGCAGACAACTGTAACAGAAAAGAATATTTCCTCGCTATAGACTAAAATTTAATAATGACAAAAGTGAATTTTCTCACTATAGATTTCAGTTCCTACACCGACGGAAAAAACATTTCTCGCTGATTATTTTTAGTGAGATAACTTTTTCTTGCTAAAAGGATACATGTTACAATGAAACAAAATTTCGTCGCTGAAAATGGTTTAAAGAGAGGAAGAACTTCCTCGCCAAAGCAATTTATAATGACGAAAATATTTTCGCCGCAAAAACAGTAGTTCACTTTTTTTTTATTATTTATAATTTTTTATTTATTCATTATCATTAGCGAGGAAATACATAATTTAGCGACGAAAACAAGTTTGTCAGAAAATATATTTAACGACTATTTTCTGATCCTCGAAATTTTTTAACGAGGTAAAAGTATGAGTTTGGGTGAGGAAAAACATTGTCGCCAAAGATTAACAGCAAGAAAAATTAATTTTCTCGCGAAAAAGGTTTGTCGAGGAAATAGTTTTTTCGTCGCTAAAACTTTTCTTGACGAGTTTTCTCCGACCAATTGAAGACGAAAAAAATTTCCTCGTGGAAATATTACAGCGATGAAATGTCGGTTTTTAGCGAGGAATAAGTTCCTCGCAAATGAGGTTTTTTGTTGTAGTTAACAGAAGTAAGTACCACGCTGTTGTTGGTTAACTTCTCACACAACTAAAAATGACACTCAGACAACGAAAGTAATACCATACTGTTGTTGGTTAACTTCTCATACAACAGAAAAATATGGGATCTATTATCTGAGTGAGACTCAGTGTTGAATTCTTCACAGATCATACAACACATTGTTTTTGTACCATTCTGTGATTTAACATTGGACAACTGATACCTATTTGTTATGTTGTGTGAGTACTAATGAGACAACAAAATTTTATAGGAACCGTTGTGTGATTTAACATTAAACAAATGATACCTATTTGTTCTGTTGTGTTAGTACTAATGAGGCAACAAAATTTTATAGGGACCGTTGTGTGAGTATTAGTGAGACGACAAAATTTTATAGATATCATTGTGTGATTAAAATTGATTTGTTGTGTGATTAACGATATATGTGTATTCATACAACGTAATGTAATTGACTGTTGTTTGATTATTTTCGGTTCTTTACCTAAAATATTTGCACAAAAATAATGCACAATATATGATTTAGGCATTGAAATACTCTAATTCAACCATCTAATATACCAAAAGAGGTAGCATTCATGTATCCATCCATACCATAAAACCAAAAAAGAAGGCATTCTAGCTAGCTAGCTAGCTTGATGGCTGCTACATTCTAGCTAATAACATTGAAAGATAGCAAAAGATGATACAATCAAATAGTCGAGAGAGAAAAATATTTGCCGCCAAAGTTCTCTCATACTTGCCACTAAAGATTCATCTCCTACATGGAATTTTAGGCCTGAATCCACACCCAACTTGGATGCCAAGGACAGTTGTAGCAGCTGCCTTTGCTGCTGGGTCAACATCATATTTCTGCATAAAAAAAATTTTAAAAAAAGAAAAAGAGCATGGCGGAAGGACAAACAAAGAAAGTTAGGTCTAGTTTCTAACCTTTGGCAGATGATCCATTACAATACCAACGTGATCCTAGACACCTGAAAACCTTATTTTTAATGCTTTTGCATCCTCTCCGAGATACACATGCACAAAATCGGTGATTCTGTATATATAGCTCACACTTGATCTTTTCTCTCCCTTATGAACAGTGCTGGGAGCTTTAGTGTATGTATAATTTGAAATTTTATGGATAATGATCATTTATCAAGGGATTTTCTGTAGTTCGCTAATTTTTTTCCCGAATTTATAGCATGTCTCCCAACAATAAATAAATATATAAATAAATAAGAAACATGTGTACTTGTTCTGCATGTATTCAATATTACCGAAACAATAGGTTTGATCCCACATGAATGAAAAAGTTGTTGATTTTTGGAAAAGACTGCATGAACACCTTTATAGGGTGTAAATAAGTCGAAACGAATACCAAGGTGATCAAGCTCGGGTCAGTTGCTTTTTATCGAGCTTGAGTTGAGGTTACAATTGAATAATTTGTTTTAAGCTCAAGTTCAGCTTGTCTCGAATTTTTTTTTTAAGCTGAAGCTTGAATTATGCTCCACTTAGCTCATTTGGCTCGAATTTATAAAGTTAAATAAGGAGAAGAAAATTTTAAATAAAATAATAATCTAAATTGATTTGATTGGTTGCCCCATCTTAATTGTAGGTAGGGGTCATCATTTGACTCTTAGGCCCTAAACCCATTTCAAGCCCGCCCGGCCCGGTCCTTTGCATTAGGGCAATTCGGCCTGGTCCTTTTTCAAATAGGGTAGGGTATGGGCCATGAAAATGAAACCTGGCCCATTTGATCCCATTAGGGCCAAGCTCGGCCCGACCCTTTAAACGTGCCCAAATAAGCTCTAATAATTTTATCCACATACAACTTATCCCTTTATTATTTTGTAATTGATTTAGGAAGATTTATTTTCTATGTTAAATAACAATAAATTTTGAGAGATTTGGAGAGATGATAAATCTTAACTAATTTTTATAAGTGTTATCAAGGTAAGTTCAAAAAAATGTATATATTAAATTGGGTAAATAAAAAAAAAGAGTATTAGATTACCCACTGATACAACCAATGAGCCATATTTTGCCAAAAAAAAATGTATCCTTTTTAACAAAGTAAGGCCCTTTCGGCACTTGTTAGCCCTATTCGGAAGGTCGACCCGCCCCTTTTGACCCTTACGGAATGAGCCTTAAGGATGGGTAAGGGCTTACATATTGAAGCCTCGACCCGGCCCGGCCCGACCCTAAGTTTGGTTGACTTTGACTAGGTCTGGCCCGACCATACCCTAAGCCTTAAAATTTATGGTAGGACCCCTAATCGTAGGCTAGCTAGAGTTTGATTTGTTGCACTAATCTAATTCAATTGTTCCACAAGTATTGTCCCTTTTTTGTTACTTGTTATACTCAAAATTCTCTTAAAGTAGACAAGGAAGGCAAAGAAAAAAAATTGGTTTTTATTAGAAAAACTATATTTTATTTACACTATAAATTTTCATGAACTGAGCTTTAACAAGCTCGAGCTACTCATGAAAAATACAAGTTATTCGCGAGATTGACGAGCCGAATACATCATTATTCAAGCCTGGCTCTTTTTTTATAGGGCTTAATATTGAGCTCAAGTTCAACTCATTTATCTTATGAAGACGAGCCAAACAAGCAAAAAATGAGTCAAATAAGAATCGAATTAGAACTGTATCGAGCCTATTTACAACCCTACACGTGTAAGATTGGTACTGTATATCATAACAAATTCTAGTCTAATCAAAGTGTTTTACCATCATGGATTGTGTATATAATCTTCTTGGGTAGGCCTCTTAAAATGTGGTTACCATTTCCTCTACAAAAAGAATCTATTTCGAGATCGTAGACATATGGTAGAATGCGATGATGATTTCATGTCAATTTAGATAGGAAAAATTCTACAAATGGTCACTCAACTATGACTCAATCGACACTTTGGTCACTCAAGTTTCAAATATATCACTTTGGTCACTCAACTATTACACTGTCAATCACTTTAGTCACTTTGTTAATTTTTTTCATTAAAAAAAATACTCCTTGGGTGACTAAAGTGATTGACAGTGTAATATATAGTTGAGTGACCAAAGTGATATATTTGAAACTTGAGTGACCAAAGTGTCGAATGAGTCATAGTTGAGTGACCATTTGTGAAATTCTTTCATTTGGATAACATATCTTGACTCTACATTACTACAGTGACACCACCAAATAAACTTTAGCGTAGCTAGCGTAATAATATGTGGTTCTAACTGCAATTGTCCTTTGTGCGTCCCTGACTCCTGCCCACTCAAATTAATCTTCAGCAATATATGGATCGCATTCATTTGCCCTAATTTTTCTTTTATCTTTTATCTTTCTTGGAAAAGGGAATTGAACCCTAAGATCTATGTATTTACCCCATCTTACCGATTGGCCTCTGACCTAAATGAATGAGCATACTAATATGAACACTCAAGAACAAAATATCTAAGTTTTACGACGTCCACTCTAAATCCGACCTATATATAATGCTGTTGGAATGTTGCTGGCTCAGGCCTTCAGGGAGAGATATTTAGTCATGTAGACCTGTCTCTTGCCCTCTTTTTTTGGTGTAATGAGAAATTCATTAAGGGACAAGCCCAAAGAGCCCAGCAAAAACTGAGGCCCAGAGAATACGTTCTCTTTCTTCTAAGTTCTAAATCATACAAGAAATAGAAACAGAAAGAAATCTCTTGCCCTCTTGGTATTGTTCATGTGTGCGGTAGGAGGCTTGAGCTGTTCATGCAATAACACCCATATATACATAAATCTGGACCCCACATGCATGTATATATATCTAAGCTACTGCAATTTGAAATCCATGATAATCACAAACTCATGAAGCCAAAAGGCCCAGAATGATTCCATTTTCAGAAAACCTGAACACACAAAAGTAGACTATTCAGTCCACCGCGCGCCCACTTCGGATTCCAATTAATTCATGAGGTAGAAGACGACCCTCGTATTTCAATATCCAATCACAACCAAAGAAAACTACGAATCAAAGCCTTTACATGATAACGAAGTATCCCACTGTAGCCACATTCACATATATAAAGGCATATATGCATTGATATATCTGCTTACTTGGCCCTAGCTGGGTTTGCGATATGTAATTTGTGTGGACTTGAATGGCAGCTGGTGTTGAAGGTTCACTTGGCGTGGGTTCGGTGGTCTGCAATCGCCAGTCCAAATTAATTAGAACGAACAATAGTTACAATAGGGTCTTGTTGGCTGTAAAGTGACAGAGAATCGTTGAAAGCGATCGCTTTCATTTGTCGAAAGGGACCAGCCTCAGATATGTTTGCAGATGCACGATATTACGGAAGTATCCTCCTCCCTTCACAAAGGAGAGTTAAACCATGCAATTTTATTTATTAGATGAGAAGATTATTGAGCGGGAAATTTTAACACACTTTACCAATTAATGATTTGTACTGTCTATATGGACATATATTATTTCATGTCATAGTGGGAAATGTTGATGAAATATTTCAGTGGACTTGTCATAATTGTAGAATTTGTTGAAAACAATAATGGACATTCACAATGATGGGCTGGCCGGGTTTGGTTAATATGAGTACTCTATATCATTATATTAATTTTCATTAAAAAAAAATTATTTACCACAATATTAATGATATTTTCATCCAACCAATTGTGAAAAATTGAGAAATATGTATTAGAATGATTGGGAGAAGTGATTAAAGTGAGAAAAAAATACTCTTTGGGTGACTAAAGTGATTGACAGTGTAGTAGTTGAGTGACCAAAGTGATATATTTGAAACTTCAGTGATCAAAGTGTCGAATGAGTCATAGTTGAGTGACCATTTATGGAATTCTCCCACAGTATTATGTATTTATGTGGCTTCTTTAGTGAAGATTTTTCAGTGATTTGGTAATGGCAATAGAACCAAAATCTATGAGATTGAGAGATGGAACTATCAAAAGCTTTATTTTGGGTGGGAGAGGAGAGTAGAGAATATATAGTAGATGAGAAGATAAGAATCGTCGCATTGGTGTCTACATGTCTCTGTCCAGTTAGGAACTGGCATGGAAAACCCATATGCATGTGGATCAATCGGAATTTGGAGTCCCCTTCCCTCCAGCTCTCAATGTCTTTATTTTTATTATTTTGGGATATTGATTCCATTAAATGAATATAAAACAAAACAAAACGAGTCTCGACGAACTCTCATCTCTTCATAATTTTTTTTTTGCCTTGGAACTTGGAAAATTAGACAAGAAACCGAAAGTGTTTCAATCATGCACCAATTTGTACGTTCATGTAACGTTTTCCGTGCTAACGTCTAAACATACATAGAAGATGCTTGTTGATTAGGATATGTCAATTTTTCAACCAATAAATCCTTCATTAGGTCCACCCTAACTTCATGTCTCTAAAAGTTTAAATGCACTTGTAAGCATTCACTTGGCTTTACATTACACATGCATAAGCGACTTAATTTCTTCTGTTTTCTTTTAATAAAGATGCATCTGATCAATCAGAGTTTCAACTTAGAAATTACCTCACACAAATATATATATATATATATATATATATATATATATATATATATATATATATGAGCTTTCAGTAACATCGTTCTTCACTAGAATAAGATATAATTAAATTAGTATGCGTATTTCAATTATGTGTCTTTTATTTTTTGCCTTGCATGTACTCGGTTCAAAATCTTTCGAAAAATTAACTTAGAATCCAATGGTTACTAAGAAAGCGACTTGTTGGATCGATGGAACTAGCTTAGGATATGGTGACTCTCCTCCCTCTTGGTAAAGCCAATTAAAAACTTTGTTACATTTGTTAGCTGTTAAGGTTGTGGTTTTTGTTATAAGGTATTTTTGAGTTTTGGCTGCAGTTGGTTTTTGAGAATATACCAACAGAACGACTCCTATAGCTATGGAATTATAGCCAATCAGACATTAGCAGAGAAGCACATTAGGTTTTATAGCAAGCAATCAGACATCCACACATGAACTATGGCCTAGAGCAAAACACGATCTAGGTCTGCATCAATCAAACTCATTACCAGAATAAAATACATCGTGTTTTTTTTTTTGATGAATTACATTGTGTTTATGTGTCTGTTTAAGTACAAAGGACAATCCGCCCCGTCTTCATTACCCCTGATAATTGCAAAGAAGGTCCCTAATATTTCTTGTGCCACCAAACTTACGTAGAGACTAGAGAGTTTCTAGGCATCATTAGTGTATTATTTTACTCAATCTTGTTAAAATTAAGCTACGTGTTTATCTAATAAAAAAAGATTGAGGATATCCAACACTATCATTTCACCTAATTATTACCTCATACTTGATTTTTGTCCAGTGAAAACTCTTGAACATTAAAATAGAAACTATAAATTCTAAATTTTAATTGAAGAAAACGACACATATTCAGATGTATCTAGCGTAGTAACAAAATAAATTTTATGAAATAGAAATTTTTGGTCATATACTTGGTTATTTTGAAATGTGCGGCAACGATTTTATCGAAATAATTGTTTTGCCAAACTCATGTACGTGACCAATGGGATCTTGACAACATATGGAAGCGTAATGTTGCACATAATAACTAAGAACAACTCTTCATGTGACAACTAAATCTTGCACCTGAAGTGTCTGTGATGACTGATGAGTGAAAACTATTGCTCTCATAACGGGTTTTTTGCTTGCAAACATGATTGGGGGAGCAATATAATTGAACATGGTCCTTGGGAAAGTGGCAGGTTAGGTCAGAAGGTCCTAGAGTTCAGTACTAGCTGGGCCTGGGGAATGGGGATGGTTTTCAATTTCGTTTTTTGCAACGAAATTAGATACAATTGGACGTTCCTCAATAACCCAGAGGCCAATTTCAGTTCAAATTGAATAAGTAAAGCATGTGCATGCACTGATCTAGCTAGAGGACCAAAATTTTGGTGTATGTATTTGTAGAAGTACTGGTTTTTTAGTATGGTCCTGTGACTCCTGTCTTACGAAAGATGAGTTCAAATTCCTTGTATATTTGGCCTTTTGTTTTGTTCAGATTAATGATGGGTGTAAGTCTCTGAGAAATGGCATGGCGTGAAATAGTAGGGTTTTGCACTCTTTGCCGATTATGTAATTCTTTCGCTGGTTTCTGACAGATTGATTGGATTCCAAATGCGATAATTCTATCCTAAAGTAGTTATTTACTAGGGTTTAATAATTTCTATTCTTGTTTCCATCATTTCATAAGCTTACACTAACATTTCCTGTTATTTTATGATATACCGGCCTTTTGATTTCATACACTAAATAGCTACTTAGGAAATATAATTAGATAAATACCGTTAATCACGAACTGCAACTACGTACAAACCTTCACGTTAGTTTTCATGTTATAAATCATGATGCGTGCTATTCAGTGCATTTATTTAGTAGCTGATGGATTAATAATGGTGATAATACTACCTACATTAAGAAGAAGAGATCAGCTAGGGACCATATGCAAACTTCTCCCTGCATAAGTTCATGCAGAGATGATGTTATTGTCAAAGAGAGAAGGTTGCTGACGAACTTTTCACCATGGGCCAGATTAAAACTGGCTATGTGTTTGTATGGGACATTCCACCGAAAACCCACATGAATGCATGACCAATATTTCACCCACCAACGAAATTGAACGAGCTTAGGGAGACCACTGATTGGCACACTTATATTCCTTTTCTATCAGCTAGCAATAGAACTCAGATCCATTAATGTGCTTGATCTTCCATCAATTTCCAACTAATCGAGATAGTTAATTCATTCATGTTGGTTTTTTCTCTATACCATGTTTCAATTAAGAATCAATAAGTTGGCCTTTTCTGTTTGTCATGCGGTCTATTTGTTTGGCTTCATGCTCAGTGTCTTGGTTCTAGACCTTGTGATTGTGCTTCACTTTTCATTGACAAAGATTATTAATAAATCCTTTATCACTAGTCATGCTATATCTTTAGGTCGAAACGATCCAGTTGCAGTCTAGCTAGCTATCTTTAGATAGTAGTATTAGTAGATTACGGTACCAAAAAGTATAAGCTGTCAAAAAATGAAGCGGTTGTAATTTACATTGAAAGTTCGACAGTGTAACATATGAAATTGTATTAAAAAATATCTACGTTGTACGTAGTTAAAATCTTCCTAGCTAGTATGCGTCAGCTTTTCTGAAAATGAAAGGTGAACGTAGCGTGGTCCATGTAACTTTGATTGTTCAACAATGAACACATAACAGCTTGTCTGGGGGAAGATCCATAACCAACGTACATAACATTTCTTGTTTGATTGTCCATCTTCAGAGAGCCATTCTGGGGTCCTGAAGATGGCCACTGTTTGAAATGGCAAACTGAGCTGGTTAGCCTTTGGTCTCAAAATTTCTAAAACCAAACAGATTGAACAAAGATATTTTAGAGGTAAAATCACAAAGTGAAGTCTGATAGTGGAAACCTGCTGTAGAAGGCTAGCTGGTGCTTAAAGTTTACCAGCAGCCAGCAGCTATGACCCTTCTGGGGTCCAACCGTCTGTGCATGCATGCATCACCAACAAGCTAGCTTCCATAAATATGTTTAGGCTAAGCGCGCAGCAGCGTTGACTGATTGTACGTTCAGGTGATGTAGGATGAGAATGGACATGATTTAGCCAGAAAATTGAAAAAATAAAGAAGTGACGTAGAATTAAGAAAAGTGATTAGAAATAAGTAATTAATGCATAATGAGCTTACCAGCCGTTGCAATATTTAAGAAGATTTGGTTTTGGATTTTTCGGGTTTCTCGTGCGAAAAGTCAGGTTTAAATTGTGAATCATATTATATGTGATCAACTTTTAGCCAGAATGTCCGTTTGAGACGCATGATACGTTTTCAGAATGAGAACGACAAGATCTTCAAGACTCACTTTTAGTGAGCCCTATCAGATTTATGTCAAAATATATCGTTTTAATTATCCGATTCGGGATTTAATATTTTTAGGTTAGTTTTACATTCTTTTTAGATTATTTTTATTTTTGGGTTCTTAGTTTCCTTTATAATTTGGATTCTTTAGAATTTCTTGTTAGATTATGATTATGATTAAGATTTTAGGTCTTGGATGCCTATATAAGCACCATCGTGCTTTGTATTAGAAGAGGTTTTATCATATCAAATTTAAGAGTTTTTCTATTGGAACCTCCAAATTTATTCACTTGACCTCCTATGCTTTTTACACCTCCTATCAAATTTTCTAATACTAAATTTACTTACTAAATCTCACTGAATTTCCTCAAATAACCTCACTCATATAATTTGCAAACAAACTATTATCTTTAAAATAAAAACTTAGTTAATTCAATGAATTAATTACTCTATAAATCTTAATTACATATTCATTCCTTAATCAGACAACATAAAAAAAAATTTCAATAAAAAAATTAAACACAAGGTATTGAGTTTTAAAAATTAATTTCTAATCAACAAGAAAATAACATGAACTATTTTGTGATTTTTTAAAAGTTTTTTTTTTTTTTTCTGTTTTAGCTCTGTAGATTAATTATTTTTTCTTAATGTTTATTTGATGTACCTCATGATTAATTATTTAAATATTTGTTTTAAAAAATTGCTAGTTCATTTTTTGTTTTTTTTTTTTTGTTTTTTTTTGTAAATATAATGGATGGACTTAGATTTAGGTCATAATATGATTTGTTTTGTTTTTCCTCACCAATATGCGTTCAACATGTATATCATATATTTTTATGTCACATAATCATAGTTTTAAATGTTTTAATGAGTATGTTGTGAAATTGCAAAATTAAAATAGATAAGGAAAATAATAAAGAATGTAATATAATATTATTGAATTGGAAAGTCTATAGAAAATCAATGTAATATTTTTTTGGTATAATTATTGTCCTTAATAGTCATTTTATAGTAGGTTATATATGTAATTTAATAATTCATAATAAAGTGAGGTCAAATGAGCAAATTTAGAGGTCCCAATAGCAACACTCCAAATTTAATAAAAATAAGAGTTTTTTCACAAATTCTCGTGAACCTCATATTTATCTTTTTAGAACTTCCGAGTTCCGCCTACATCACCAGGGCTACCTAGCCAAGTCCCGAGGGACCTAGCCTTTCTTTAAGACAAGTGTCATTATCTTCTCTTATCTTAATGGGCAACACCAACGACGGCTAGTATCGATCTGTGCAGCTGTGATGGGTTGTGATAATCCAAAGCAATGAAAGCAAAAACATTGTTTGTGACTTGTTTATGAAATAATCACTTTCAGTCTTTCATCTATGAATTGTTTGTGACTAGTTGTTGATTTGCGCACGGTGTTTTTGATCGAGTTGTGTTTGATGAAAGGTAGGTAATTGTTGATTTGCTCACTGTTTTTGATAGAGTTGTGTTGGGTTAAGGGTAGCTAGCTACTTTATTTGCGGTACGAGAAAGTCTCCAAGTACATTTTAACTCTACTACTCCATGATGAAAATTAATATATTTTGGATGAAATTATAACCTAAAGGTAGTATACACCACTTAATGAGTAAGAATAATATAATGAAAAGGTATTCTAAATTATCTACTCTTCTTTTACAAGTGATTTTCAGTCGTTTATTTTGGTGGAATTTGTACAAGGTTTCGAATCAATCAACATTGTGCATGAACAACTAGCGTTAGTTATTTTTATTGTTTATTACATTAACTAGCATATTATGAATAAACTGTTTATTCACAAAACGGACAGTAGATAACAAGTGAACAAAATGGCTGGAAGTGATTAAAACCCTAGCCAGATACAGATAAAGCCATATTCGTCATTTGACCTATTCACTGTTATCATTACCCCTGCATCCATTTTTACATTAGTGCGTCATCAACAAAAATATCTGGATCTCAAACTGAGAGAGAAGCTGTCACTCTGAAACTAGAGTTTTGTATGCTGACAATTGAACCTGCTAGAGCACTAAATTTTAATTATCACACTATTGAATTGGACATTAGAGCACCTGATGATAAGATTTGTAAAATAGTACTATATCACAAAAAATGGTTCGATAAAATCTCATTGTTGTTTTCCTACTTTTAAAATATTATCTTCGTTAGCACAAAGCAATGTTTGATTAGTTTTTTTAACTTATACTGACTATCTTGATGCAGGCTGTTGATGGGTATGATATATCAAGCAACTTGCTCTAAATTTCAATGGAGTAATCCTCTCTTTTTCAAACCCCATGAGATTAGTTAACCTTAAATCTAACGTCGGCATTACATTTTGTGTAATTTTTTTCACATTTTCCCCCTTCATTTTAGAAAATTATTTTTTCGATGACCATCGTACACATGCATAGCTTACCCTCTTTTTGAAAGAAAAAAAATTAAATGATGGCCGTTCATACTTTGTGCATACATTATGTGCCATTATTACAAGTTCAAATCTACGAACATCAATGCCCATGTGACATTGTAGGATACAAGACCAAAAGATCTGATCGGGGAATCTGAAAATGAAGACACACCAAAATTGACGTAGAAGCAAACAACCGCCGTCAGAAAGATCTGAAAGCTTCAATTCCCGCCGTTGAAATACATACGGTGGTGTCGCCATCAACCAATTGTGGCCGTTGTCCTCTTTCTCCTGACGTAAACATAAATATAGAGCAACTTGGGTTACTTATTTTCTTCTGTCAGTTCTGTGCTTTCATTTTGGACCGCTGGTTCCTCAGTCCTCACCCCCAACTCCCAATCCCCCATTGGCCCCTTGGATATTTATCTTCTCTCAGTTTTTTCTGTCACTGTAATAGTCCAAATAATTAATAATTGAAATAGGAAGGACAACCAGCACCTAGGAAATAGAAAAAGGGAATAAAAATCGTAATAGACTAATTAGTACTACGCTAGCATGTCGTCCTACTTGATGTTTAATTAAGGGTTATCAATTAACAAATGATCCCCCCTAATTAGGACAGAACTGAAAGTTAACTATCAGCTCTGAATGGTTGTTGGGTGCGCGTTGAGAATTCTGATTCGATAGCATCTTAAATTTATTATAGTTCTTTTCTGAATTAGTAGTGAGAACGATGAAAAAATAAATTTGAACTCTGTTATGAATTCGACTCCCTCTAAACTTTTGATGTTTTGAAATGTAAAAAACTAACGATAAGATACTTCAGCTAATTTCATTTGGTAACTGGCGGACGTAGGTAAGGCCCAGTGAGGGCACCTGCACCCGGTGGATTTTTTATTTCTGTTATATAAGCTTCACAGCCTTTGTATTTCGATACTGATTTGGAGTTCCAGTCATACCATTGCCCCCACTTTACAGCAATAGTGAAGACCTCTGTATACAAAAGTCTGTAGGATCAATTAAAAGAGATGCTTTATGGCTCATATACATTAAACAAAGAAATAGAATCTTTTTTTCTCCATAGATAATAATTACCTAATCTTTGAAGATTAATTTTCTTCTTTTTCATCACAGTTGTAGGTTAATTGATTGGCTATATCAAAGATAATTCATAATTTTTATTTTTTGCTTGAAAATTTTATTTATTTTTCTTTATGAGTGCATGAATATTGGTTTATGGCAAAAAAGTATTCATACGAAATGTTATTGATATATGCATATTCATTGAAATTTCGTTATGTATTGAATTTTTTTTTTGCCCCCTCACATGTATAATCCTACGTCCGCCACTGTTTGGTATGCATGCTTGTATAGTTAATCAGTATTAAACTTTTTCAATATATGTTTTGCGATCTTATGAACTCCTTTTACCATTAAAAAGTTATTAATTTTAGTTTACAAAGAGCATATCTCTAGAATGTATTGATTGAAAAAAAGAAAAAGAAAAAAGGATTCAATAATTTTGATCACGGTACTACAATATGTGAAGGAAAAGAGAAGGAGAAATTGGTAGAAAAGGAGTTCAACTAATTTCATTTGATAATGCATGCTTGTATAGTTAACCAGCATTAAACTTTTTCGATATATGTTTTGCGATCTTATGAACTCTTTTTATGATTAAAAAGTTATTAATTTTAGTTTACAAAGAAGATATTTCTAGAACAACCAACTTGATGTTATACTGAGCTAGCTAGGTAGGTGACAATCATATAGAGCCTCGATCGTTTTCATAAAGATTTACAAACCCCAGACTTCCACAGGAGATGGAGAATTCAGACGCTAGTTAATTCTGGTGCCCAAAAAAAATAGGTCACTAATTTAACCATAGGGCTAAATACTGAATACTACCCTGTAGTTTGGGTCCAAAATCAATTCAGTCCCTGAACTTCTAATTTCATCAAGAACACCCCTGCACTTTCAATTTTGATTTATAGGTCCAATTTATTAGTCTTCTGACAATTGAGTCATTTAACTTGTTGACGTGGCTCATATATGGCCCATGTTTTATGATGTAGTGTTTAGGTGGCCTGCATAGTCAATTTAGGAGTGAGTCCCACTATTAGAAATTTATCAAATAAATAGTTTTTCAACAAATAATCCAAGTATAACTTGAACCCATAACAAAATATTAACGAATTAGACCTATTATATCAAAATTGAAAGTACAGAGGTGTTTTTGATGAAATTAGAAGTTCAGGGACTGAATTGATTTTGAACCTAAACCACAGGGTAGTAACCAATATTTAGCCCTTAACCATATATGTGTTCATAGAAAGCAGCTAGCTAGCTAGGGTGAGGGTTAGCTTTCTTTATCGAATACCACATAGTATAAATAATAAATTACTTTGCATGAAAAGGTCTTCAACGATGAGCGTCGCGCGAACAATCAATTTCTTCACATATTTGTTCGAGGAAGGTTGAAAATGGTGTTTATATATATTGAGCTTAGTTTTGCTATAAGCCTATAATTGGTGAAATATGATGTGACAATGTTGGGGACATTTTCTTTTTTTTTTTTAGAAGAGGAGGAATCCTCTCCATCACTCCATGAGATTAAAGGAAAAAAGAATACAAAGGAGGGGGATCAAAAACCAAAACCTCCCAATAAGAAAAACAAGCATAATGAAATCCTAACTAGTTAACGAAAACGAAACTGAGGAAGACCCAACCTATCATTCTCATAGTGAGATAGGATAAAAGAAGGAGGAGAATCCCACCACACCGTTTCGGAAGAAGATGAACCATAGTTTGCTAAAGCATCAGCTACTTTATTCCCTTCACGGAAGATGTGAGAAGACCGAAATGTCATCATAGAGACTTTGAACAAATAATTATTCCACCTAACTCGAAGATTCCAAGGCACAAGAGAAGGATTACGAAAATAATCAAGTACCAAGGATGAGTCAACTTCTAGCCAAATATGCTTCCACTCACGAACCCAAGCTATCTCAATTGCCTTGATAACTGCCATAACCTCTGCCGCCACGGAGCTAGGAATGTCAATATTAGCTGCAAAATCTCCAAGAAAGCCACCTCTATAATCCCTGAAAATTGCTCCATAACCCCCCTTGCCTATCTCATGCTTCCATGCTCCGTCAGTATTGATCTTGACCCACCCAATTATAGGAGGATGCCAATTAACCTCCATGACTACCGGAGCACGCCGCTGCCTACATTGCACCCCAAAACCTTTCACAATAAGTAGATCATTAATAGTGTTATGCATGGTGCCCCTGGCCAAACCACTTGCAGCACGAATATGGCTAGAAATAAGCCTTCCAATCTCAGCAATAGTGAAACTTTTTCCCTCAAATCTGCTCTTATTCCTAGCATGCCACACAAACCATAAAACAGCAGTAAAGCCAATCAACCATAATTCTTTAAGCTGAGAGCTCCGTCCACTAGCTAGACCCATCTCAAAAGCCTCCAAAATGGATAATGGAACTGACCCCAGTTGGAATAAAGAAAATATGTTGTTCCATAATGCAGCAGTAAATGAGCATTGCAGAAAAATATGGCTAATAGATTCAGTATTGACACCACAAAGATCACAATGTGAGGCCAAAGAAACTCCCCTTCTTTGTAAAAAATCATCAGAAATAATTCTACCTCGCATCACCTTCCAGGTAAGTAGGGACATTCGAGGAAAAATAAATTTGGATCATATACGCTTACCCCACGACAAAGACGGAGAGGGTTGATGAATAAACTGAAAAACTTGCTTTGCCGTTAGCTCCCCAGAAGGATAAGTAGACCAGATTAATTTATCTTCCATCTCAGGATTAGTAGCAAGTGGAACTTGTCTAATCGCCTCACACAAAGCAGGAAAATGCAATTCCAGAAGCTCAGGAAAATTCCAAGAACCATTATCAACAAAGTCGGCAATAGAATTCTCAATATCACCATTCAAAGCAGCATTATCCCCAAAGAAATCAATAATAGGCTTACCAAGAAAATTGTCCCTCCAAAAAGAAATTTTTTCACCTGAACCAATCAACTAGTGAGAGTTCTCTTTGACAGTAGACCAAAACTTACGCACACCAGGCCATATAGATGAGGGAACATATGATCGTCGGGTAGAAAAACGACCTTGTATGAAAGACGAACCTTCAGATTTAGAAGAATAAATTTCCCAACAACGCTTTAACAACAGCGACTGATTAAGCAACACCAATTGCTTAAGTCCCAAGCCACCTTCATCAACTGGAGAACAACAGGACTTCCATGATACCAAAGGATACCCATGCTTTTCAATGGACCCTGTCCAAAGAAAATTACGGCACCAACCTTCAATACGACGAAGCAAAGACACCGGCCATGCATACACTTGAAAAGTGTACACGAACATGCTGAAAATAACTGATTTGATCAGTTGGAGTCGCCCCGCCATGGATAATACTGAACCCATCCAACTAGAGAACAATAACCTTATCTTGTCCACAATTGGCTGAAAATAAGAGACCCGAGGTTTCCCTTTGAAGATTGGGGCACCCAAGTAAGTGAAGGGAACTGAACCCAGCGGGATACCCAAGAAAGAAGCAATAGAATGTCTACGTTGAACCAATTGCTTAGCAAGAAACACTTGAGACTTCTCTTTGTTAACGTGTTGCCCAGAAGCATGACCATATTCTTCAAAAAACTTCATAATTGTCAACAGATTGCACTTATCACCACGACAAAAAATAATAATATCATCTGCAAATAAAACATGCGAAGGAGCTAGAGTGCCTCTTGGGGAAAATATGAGCCTCAACCGCCGAGTAGTTACCAGCTCAGAAACACCACGACTATGGATTTCCTCTGCCAGACAGAAAAGTAAAGGAGAGAGCGGGTCACCTTGTCTAACCCCTCGCCCACATGAGAAATAACCCACTGATCTCCCATTGATTAAAATTGAAAGCTTGGCAGAAAGAAGGAGAGCTCTGACCCACTGCACGAAAGTAGCATTAAAACCAAATGCTTGAAGAACATGCAATAGAAACTCCCAAGATAGAGTATCAAATGCCTTTGTAATATCAACCTTTATTGCCACATTCCCACCATGACATTTAGAATCCAATAGGTTAAAGCACTCCGAAGTCTGCAAAATACAATCTGAAATATTTCTACCCGCAACAAAAGCATGTTGCTGAGGCGAGATGATGCGGGCTGCAATGGAAGACAAACGAAGTGCAAGAATCTTTGGAATAATTTTGAAGACAAAATTAGTGAGTGCAATAGGACGGTACTGCTTAATTGAGTCAGCATGATCAACCTTTGGAATTAAAATAATTAACCCCGAGTTATAAGAGGAAGACAACTGACCATGAGTGAAGAAATACTGCACTGCACTAATCACGTCTACTCCCACAATGCTCCAACATGAAGCAAAAAAATGACCATTAAATCCATCCGGTCCCGGGGCACTATCAAGATCCATCAACTTAATTGCAGCCCATATTTCTTCAGACTGAGGAATCCTTGTAAGAGCAAAATTCTCCGCCTCCGTGACCGTAGCAGGAACCACCCTAGACACAAGGCCGTGATCCTGATACTCTACTTGATTGGAAAATAGATTCTGATAAAATGCAACAACATGATTCTGAATAGCGATAGGTTCCTCTAATACATTATCACTGTCTCGAATAAGAGTAATTGTGGAACGATTGCGACGTGCGCGACACATAGCATGGAAAAAAGTAGTATTGCGGTCCCCTTCCGCCAACCAAGGAAGTCTGGATTTTTCAAGCCAAAAAATTTCTTGCAGACGGATGGATTCACTTAAATTTGCTTGCAACTCGGTTTCCTTTGCGAAATTTGCATCTGACCCACCTGAGGAAGCAATAACTTTTTGGACATCTTCCAAAGCCTCAAGGTCCATTCACACTCGGCAGTGGACATTCCCAAAAACATTCCAATTCCAGGTCCTCAGGGCTTTCCTCAAGACTCTTAACTTATGCTGAATAATTGACAAAGGGCAACCCTGTGCAGAAGTAGATGCCCAACAATCTTTAACAAAAGTCATAAAGTCCTTATGTTCCAACCACATTTTACGAAATCTAAAAAGGCTAGAATTTGCACTAGAGGTTTTTGAAAAAGACATGAGCAATGGATTATGATCTGAGCATATTCGATGCAACGTACGACAATCAAACATCCCCCATGCATCCAACCATTCCAAATTAGCAAGACATCTATCCAACCTCAGCTCAACATTACCTCGCAGGCCACGCCTTCTTACCCATGTAAACTCAGCCCCTTTAGTATCAACGTGGAGAAGCTCACAAACATCAGACATTGTTTGAAATTCCTCACAAGAGCGACGACAAACCGGAGCACCGCCTTTCTTTTCATGAGCTCCAAGGATTGCATTAAAATCCCCACAAACCAACCAAGGACCGGAAACAAAACGACCCTTAACCTCCACTAAATCCTCCTACAACTTGTGACGCCCAGCCATGGTAGTATGAGCATAAACCGCTGTGACAATACAGTTAGTCGAGTCTAACATTACCTGTAAAGTAACCTGCTGATTTGTGGCATGCAGAACTCTAATCCAAGGCACCATTGTAGTTTTACAGAAAATCCACAAATTAGGAATCAAGGACTCGCGATCATTAGAAGCAACAAACCGCATTCCTATAGAACGCCAATCACAGGGAGAGATAGAATTTAAAGCAACAAAAGGCTCCGCTATACACAAAACATCCGGATTATGATTCTGGACAAACTCTGTCAAAGTATCCTGCGTAGGGTCATTAGCAATGCCCCGTAAGTTCCAGTAAAGAATCCTCATTGGGAAACACCTTTAGAAATTCGGAGGTACGCCTCCCTACTCTCAGCTTGTGAAGCTTTTCGCACCAACTTGCGCCGAGAAACTACTTCAGTGAAAGGAATATCATTCTCCTGCTCAGTCTCGTCATACCAGCTAATCAAAGGACAAGAAGCGGCAACAGGTCTGGTTACATCAATTGATTCTGAATCAGACTCATCACTATTCGACACCACCTCATTATCAACCCCCTCCTTGTCATGTGTCATTGTATCTTCATTATGCAAATCCCTCTCCATCCATGCATCCTTAGCTCTATCAAGATGCGCAGGAGAATCTTGATTGGCTAATAACCCCTGCACCGGATTATTAACCACAGGCTCCGCTTGATCTTCGAGAGAATGAGTATCAGTTGGCCTATCCACAGGAGGAGGGGATTTGCTTGCAAATGAAGGACCCTCCCCATCATCTGTCTTAGCAGTAGGAGTGGAGTCTACAATAATCTGTTTCCCATTATCCACTGGATCCTTAACTTTAGGAAGGAAAATCTGCTTCGTCCTACGAGTACGACGACGACGTCAACGAGACCTGCCTCTTTTAGTCTCAACCTCTACTGGAGCAGTCTCTGTAGGCATTTGTACTAATTTGCAAGCTGTAACATGGTGCCCCAAATTACCACAATGAGAACAAAGAGCAAGGAGACGTTCATAGCCAACCTCAATTACCACAATCTCTCCCCATTCTGTCTCCGAACTGCGAGTTCTTGTGGTGGATCACATGACAGATCAATATCCACCAACACTCGAGCAAAAAGACCGAACTTTCTTTCTAATGTATTCTGATCGATCTTGACAGGCACTCCAATTCTGTTTGCAATCTCAAAAAGCGTGAGAGGCTCCCAAAATTCAAGGCCAAGATCCCAAAAATTCACCCAAACCTGAGCGTTGGTGTTTTTTTGGTTTGCTGGAGAGAAGTTTGGAGTCCATCGCATGAACCTCAGAATCCCAGGCTTCAATGCAATCGAACCTTTCTCCCAGACCAATGAACGAGCGGCCTCAGACGAAAAACTGAACTAGTTGTAGCCTTTTCCCATAGGAATGATCTTCCAGTGACCAATCTCACCCCAAACCAAACAGAGCTTCTTGTGGAGTTCCGAAGGGGAATACATCTGCTCATTGGAATTCAAGTGGAGACGACCCAATAAGAGATGCCTACACTTCTCTAAACCCTTCTGATAACTCTCCTATGAAATATTAACAGTCGTTCTTCCTTCGTGGACCACTGGCACGGGAAGAGTAGCTATTGGAATCACAGGGGTCGCAGCAGCCGCCGCATAAGAGCGGGGAGGCACAGCTGCGCTCTCATCCAAGAACGACCAAGGGCAGATAGGACGTGGGGTTGTCATGTTGGAAACCTTGAAAGTATGTAGACCTAGACACCGACCAAACTGGAAGAAGCCCTAGAGATAGGAAACTGTTGTGTTTTAAATGATTACTCGCAAGCGCACGAATCGATTGTAGTATAGTTAGTGCAAGCACGAGGTCGTTCCAACAAGGACTGAAACTCAAATTGATTCTAACTCAAATAACCAATTGAACACAAAAATAAACAAACATTGGGGAAGATTGTGATGATTGAAATTATAACTAAACAACTAAGAATAGAAACAAAAGAATTGAGAGAATGGTTTTTTTTTTAGAAGGTTGAAAAATATGAGAGTTGAATGCTAAGACTTTGAATCCACCACCTAGTACTTCTACTCTATTGCTAGCTGACAACCATTGAATTCCCTAGATTTTATGCTAATGATTCCCGTACATAAGCCTTATTGATCCCGGACATATGCCAAAGTTCTTCTAACTTATGAATTCTAACTTATTGATCCCGTATAGAACTCAAGTAGCCAAACTATAATTTACTCCACTTAATGATCAGGTTCAAGCAAACATGTTCAACTCCATTAAGCACAAAAGAACTAGGAAATCATGCAAACAAGAATATCGACTATGATCAAGCACTTGTATTCTCAATTCACAACTCTTTAATCACAAGATTGAATTATCTTTAGGCACCCTAGAAAACATCTACTCTTTGATCAAGCATCATGTTCTCCAACCAAATAACTCATAAACAAAACCTAGCTAGGTCTTATTGATCCCGAGCAAAGATTTTGAATAAAAGTTCTATTGAAACGGTGATTAAGAGTTTAACATAGAAATCAGAAATTCAATAGCAAACCAACTAAACAAATAGAATAGTCATACTAGGGGCTTCATCTCAGCCCTAGCTTAGAAGTTTAGCAAAAAGAAACGATAAAGATAACTAAGAAAAACATAGTAAAGGAGGAATAAAGATAGAGGTGACTCCTCTTGCTCTTGTTGCATCTGAATCAGCTCTCCAGGCCGCCTCTTGTCTCTCGACGACCTCTTTTTCTGCCTTGTATGTCTCTTTATAATTCCTACTTGACTTGGGCTTCTTAAGTCTTCTAGTCCAACTTGGAATAGATTTCTTCTCTCCAAAGAAACACAAGGTTATTATAGTCAACGCAAGAAATTACTCTAAATATGTCAGACACGTTCAGTCTTGTTCCATTCAAGTGCTAAGAACAACGGACTTGGGCCTCACAAGTCAGATTTCGAAAAGATATGCAAAATCCGTCAGAACCTGTCTTCCCGAACTAGGTTCACTTAAATCATCATAACTTGCTCCACAAGAATGCGAATCCACTTCCGTAAAATTCCTCAGAAAGCTAACATCTGTATCTTTCCAATGGTATATGGCTCGCCTGCTAATTCCTTCTGAGAAGGTACAGTTTAATCCGTGAAGTTGATGCAAAGCAGAGCCAATTCTGGACACTCAGGATAGCAAGCACCTTTTCAATCCTGCGTCTGACTTTAAGCTCCAAATCTTTCTTTTCTCCAATTTAACCTACAAAACACAAACACAAAGTGAATGACTCAATAATGACAAGTTCTAAGCCTAGAATCCTACATTTAAGGGTATAAAAATGTATGGAATTATGAACCTATCAGAAACCCTAGCAAAGCCAACTCTCAATTTCCAACCAAGTAATTGTTCTCAAAAAAATAATCTACCATTAATTCAACTGAGCAAGGGAGGGAAGAAGCATGCTGCTGTAAAGCGTGTGAAGGGCAAGAAGGAGCTAGCAGGATGGAATTGTCTTAGAAACTCTCTTTGCGGAGGATAGGCTCATAGACAGAATAAGTGTCTCGAGTTTTTTTTTTTTTTTCTTCAAAAGAGGATCAAAGGGTTTCACTCCTGCCCCCATGGTGACTCGAACCCATAACTTCGTACATAGGTAGTGGGTGCTCGAACCACTGAGCTAACACCACTTCGTCCGACTGCGTTCCAATGTAGGCGACGGCCTCTGGCCTAGCCGGCGTACGTTGGATGCGGCCGGATGAGTAGTTTGTCTCGGAGGCGTGTCTCAGGCTTGGAGGAGCAGATCGAAAGGTGTACGGCCTCCTCTCTCTCGGTTGAAAGGAGTGGCTAACTCGTGGCTGGGGGCTGGGATCAGAATGGGCAGAGCACTTTGTCGGAGTGGAGTGATGTCTGGTGGCAGTCGGCAGTTTACGGGCAAAGGTTTGATAGCTTAGATCGAATGTTGCCTGGGTGGATGCAGCGGTGACGGATGTTTGGCTTGGCTCTTATGGTAGAGAGTGCTGTTTGGTGTGGGATTTTAACCGTGGTGTTTGGCGTCCCTGGCCTTTGGTCGGACGGCGACGAGGTCGTGGTGTTGGTTTGACGCCAATGGTGGGTAGACGAGGTCAAACAGAACAAAGAGATTGGAAATTTTCTGATACTCATATATTTCTCATCTCCCGAATTGGAGTATATATACAGAAGTTACAGAGTTCTACTAGGAAACTAATTACAATAATTACAACATAATATTCTCTCCTTGATTACACAATCTTAATCAATCCACAGTTATCATGATAAATGGGATACAAATCCCATGACTCACGCTAACACTCCCCCTCAAGTTGGAGCATACAGATCACGGATTCCCAACTTGTCAAGTGAGTCATAAAACGCCTTGCTAGATATTGCCTTTGTAAGGATGTCTGCCAACTACTCCTCAGTAGGTACAAAAGAAAATAAAATAATTTGACCATCCAACTTTTCCTTAATGAAATGTCTATCAACCTCCACATGCTTCGTTCTGTCATGCTGAATCAGTTTATGAGCAATTTCAACAGCAGCTTTATTATCACAATATAGAGGCATCACCTTCTTCTGTTTGAACCCCAAATCTCTCAACAAGTTCCTCAACCACAACATCTCACAAACTCCACGAGCCATTCCTCTATAGTCTGCTTCAGCACTGGAAAGGGCTACCACCTTTTGCTTGTTGCTTTTCCAAGTAACCAAATTACCACCCACAAACGTAAAGTAGCCTGAAGTAGATCTTCAATCAGTAATACAACCTGCCCAGTCTGCATCTGTATACCCACAAACATCCAAGTGCCTACGCTTGGAGAATACCAACCCTCTACCTGGAGCAGACTTTAAGTAACTAGATTTGAATTACAGCATTCATATGAGCTTCACTACGATTATGCATAAATTGACTCACAATACTAACTGCATAAGCCAAATGTGGTCTAGTGTGTGACAAATAAATCAATCTCCCAACTAACCTTTGATACCTTGCCTTATTTGTGGGTACTTGATCTGGATATTCTGCTAACTGATGATTCTGCTCAATAGGAGTATCAACTGGCTTACAATCAAGCATGCCAATCTCTGCTAACAAATCGAGGACATACTTTCTCTGACTCAACATAATACAATCCTTCCCTCGAGCAACTTCAATTCCCAAGAAATACTTCAAATTTCCTAAGTCTTTCATCTCAAATTTTGAGGACAACTGACTCTACAACTTCTTAATCTCCTCTGAATCATTACCTGTCACCACCATGTCATCAACATAAATAATCAAGGTTGTAACCTTACCCTTCTGATGCTTAAGGAATAAGGTGTGATCCGAGTTACTCTGCCTATATCCAATTCTCCTAATAAATGTTGTGAACCGACCAAACCAAGCTCTTGGAGACTGCTTCAAACCATATAGCGACTTCCTTAGTCTACACACCACCTTCTCTCCTGTGGAAGTACCATATCCTGGAGGCAAGTCCATGTACACTTCTTCATTCAAATCTCCATGTAAGAAAGCATTCTTCACATCAAACTGCTTTAGAGTCCAATCAAGATTAGCTGCTCGAAACAGAAGTACCCGGATTGTATTGATCTTTGCCACTGGCGCGAAAGTCTCATCATAGTCCACTCCATACTTCTGAGTATAACCCTTCTCCACTAACCTTGCCTTATATCTATCCATCGACCCATCTGAATTGTGCTTTACAGTATACACCCATCTGCACCCAAAAATCTGTTTTCCTGGAGGCAATGGTACCAACTCCCACGTACAGTTCTTCTCAAGTGCATCCATCTCCACGACCATCGCATTTGCCCACTTCTCATCTTTCATTGCATCCTGCACTTCACTAGGAAGAGACACAGAAGATAGTTGATTCACAAAGGCTACATATGGTTTAGACAACCTATGGAACGACACATAATTGGCTACAGAATATTTAACCTTAGCACTTAAACTCGGTTCATACTTCTTTGGGGGGTGACCACGGGTTGATCGATCTGGCATGACTTTAATTTAAACCTGTGTAGTTCCATCTAAAGGAACAACACTACTAGACAAAGGAGGATTATTAGACAAACTAGTAGACACAGAAAGATTATTAGACAAACTGCTAGACAAAGGAGGATTTTTGGACAAAGAGGAACCACTACATACCTCAGGCGAAGACTGAACAGGAAAGACCGCTGAAGGAGAGGGAGAGACTGGAGTAGCTGAAGTAGCATGCACATTCTTCAAACTAATGTCTTCAGGCAGTGTATTATCGATGGGTCAATGCTCCCCCTTCGACGGATCGAAATCTTTTTCGACCTGTCGAACAAACCCAGTCGACGGATCAAACAAAGCTTTTGAAGAAACTGGAGGTGTCGAACACGAAGGGTTGACGAGCTGAGATAAATCTCTCGACGGGTCGAGAGCTGCATCAAGAGCTTCTGGAATTAGCTGCTGCAGTGGTTCAACGGAATGGCCCTTGGACGAATTTGCGATTTCAAGGCTTGTGTCGGTCACTTCCTTGTACTGCTCTTTAAAGAAAACACTCTTCTCCCCCTGACTAGGAGCCGCAAGAGGCGAGAAATAACATGTGTCCTCACTGAAAGTAACATCCATGGTGACATAAAACCGTTGGGAGGGGGGATGATAACACTTGTAACCTTTCTGATGAGACCCATACCCGACAAAGACACACTTAAGGGCCCGAGCATCTAACTTGGAACGTTGGTTCTTATAAAGATGGACATAAGCTACACAACCAAAGACACGGACAGGAAGGGTATTGAGAGATGGAATGGAGGCATGACTAGACAAAACCTCAAATGGAATACGACCTTGAAGATAGGAAGATGGGAAGCACATAGCACCGCCTCCCCCCAGAGATATTTAAGTATATTGGCACTATGAAGAAGGGCACGACCCATATCCAAAAGATGACGATTTTTCCTCTCATAAACCCCATTTTGTTCTGGTGTTTGAGGACAAGTGGTTTGGTGAACGATCCCATGAAATTGGAAATAATCATGAAACAAATGGTTAACAAATTCCCCCCCATTATCAGATCGAATTTTTTTAATGTTAGCATCATATTGGGTACGAACAAGATTATGGAATGCTGTGAAGGCGGAGAAAACTACATCTTTTGACTTAAGCAGAACAACCCAAGTTAATCTCGTAAAATCATCAATAAACAAAACAAAGTAATGCATTCCTGAAAGGGTTGGATGTTTGGAAGGTCCCTCCAAGTTTGAATGAATTAACTCAAAAGGCATAGTACTAGAATGAAAACTCAAAGAATAACTAGACCGATGACTCTTAGGTACAAGTCTCACAATGTAAGCTAGAATTACTTACTCCCAAAAACAAAGAGGGTATGGACTTTTTCATGACACCAAAAGACGGATGACCCAAACACCGATGCCACAACCATTACTCATCCAACCGATCAGAACTCAATGTCAGGGCAACTGGACCTTGCAGTGCTTGTGTCTGTCCTGCATACATGCAATCCAAGTGAAACAGTCTCCCCCTCAGGTCTCCCTTGCCAATTATCGCCCTAGTGCACTGATCTTGAAAGACAACATACATTGGATAGAAGGTTACATAACACTTGTTTTGTGAGTTTAACTCAAACACAGATAAGAGGTGATGAGATAGAGAGGGTACATAGAGGACATTATAGAGAATAATAGAAGGCGTAACTTGGACTGACCCAACACCTAAAACTGGAAAGGACTTACCATTTGCATTTGAGACATGTGTTATAGATAGGGAAGACAAAGTGGTAAACAAAGACTTATCATAGGTCATATGGTCAGACGCACCAGAATCAATTATCCATGTATCACTACCAGTAAAGTCAGAAATATTCAAAGCAACACCAATTTTACCTTGATGTTCTTTAATTAGACGAACATTACCCTTAGTATGGTCCTGGCCCTCCACACCATAGAAATCAGGTTCTTGCACCAACTGAATCGCTGCCTTGTTTCTTTGATTATTGTTGTCACCTTTCCACCTAGAGTTGTTGGAGTTGATTCTCAGCAATTTGGGGCATTGACTCTTGTAATGGCCAATATTTTTGTAAAGTTGCAAGTCACCTAGTTGTAAAATAGAGCGGGTCCCTTGTTGTAGTTCTGATTCGGCTGATACCCCTGATTCCTGGGCCGATACTGAGAATTCCCATTCTGAGGAGACAAGGAACTGGTGAAGAAGACTTGGCCTGAACTTTCAAACTAGAGATTTCGGTGTGAAGGTTCTTCATGGCTGCCTTGTCGGTCAAATCTCCCATTCTTCTTCTTCAAACGGCAACCAAAGCTTCAAGAACAAACAGATTTCGATGTGTCGAAATAGGATGGCAGAGCTGCTACAGATGACAAAGACAAACTTTTTCAAAGAGTACAAACTTGACAGCAAGGTGTTGCAAACTTTAGGGGTTTAGGGCAAAAGGAACAGAGGACGAAGACAAATGACAAACTCTTAAAGAGTACAAAGACAAATTTGCAGTGGAAACAAACGAACAAAGTCCAGACGGATCTCTGCTCTGATACCAAGTCAAACAGAGTAAAGAGATTGAGAATTTTATGATACTCATATATTTCTCATCTCCCGAATTAGAGTATATATACAGAAGTTACAGAGTTCTACTAGGAAACTAATTACAATAATTACAACATAATATTCTCTCATTGATTACACAATCTTAATCAATCCACAGTTACCATGATAAATGGGATACCAATCCCATGACTCACGCTAACAGATGAGAGCAGAGGCGTGACGAGGCAGATCCTGGCTTGGACCGGGAGGGCTGGGGCTGGCCCACTTGCTGATATGCTCTTTTGGGCTTGGGCACTTTTGTGGGCCAGTTGTGGGCTGCAGTTTGGGTTGGGGCTCAATTTTTGGGCCCTGCCCTAAGGTTTATTTCCTTTATGTTATTGTTTATTTATGTTATTTAGTTTTATTGCGCTTTATGCGAGCAATAAGTCTCTACATTAGTTGTGTACGGCTAGTCGGGCTTTGTGCCTATATGTGTACTCTAAGTGCCTTGTCTGCTCTAGGTAGGCAACGAGCTCTTTGCTTTGTCAAATGGTTGCTACCGCCTAATGGCAAAGTAAAGCTAAGTGTCGTCGAGTCTATTTTCCGGCGGCAACATAGTAGGAAAACTGTGCTATTGGTAATTATGCTACGTTGTAATTAGGTTACATATCAAGTTATCTTTTTGTTATGTCACCGCTATGTCAAAGCAAATAGAGTAGCCAGTAGAGCACTCTTTGCTAGTTAGTGCTTGTTAGAATACATGTCTTATGTAGAGATTCCTGATATCATTTGGGGACATACTCTAGATGCTTATTGTATTCAGGGGTTTAGGCTCAATGTCTCTCCTTGTATTCAACAGTTTCATTAATCAAGGCTTGAGAATAGCCGCACCAGCCATTTCTTAAAAAAAACATAACACAAAAGTTGCTAGAGAAAAAGTTGAAGCAAACGATGGTCCCGATAAAAAACTTCAACCAAGCTTTGTTTTTTTTTTTTAATCATGTTAGATTTTTTATTTTTTTATTTTAGTTGAAGAGATACTATCATTTTCCATAAAAATGTATTACATTAACTCCACGACGTCTTATAAACCAAGCAAAGAAAGACCTGATAAATATCGATCATTAGGTCTACTGAGCTCGTTTAACAAAACAAGCCTACAAGTGAAAAAAAACAACCTAATAAACTTCATTCCAAACTAGGAATCAACTTGACTAGGTAGTTGAGATCAACGTATAGGCATCAGCAAACGCAAACTAACAAACTAAAACTTTTCTCACTAGACCAGATAAGGCACACAAAGTGCTTAGACCGGGACAAAGCCCATCTATACGGCTATATCTACCGAGACTTGATCGATAGTGAATTATTAAAGGTTGGTGTTATTGACACATCCATTTTTATATTCACACACCCATTATATTTTTCTATTATTTTAATTCAATTTTTTGTTATCATCCCAAATCCTAAACCCTATTTTCCTATAGACATAGAGTCAAAACTCTTTTTGATTCCCTCTTTTCTTTTCCATCAAACACTTATCTAGCATAGTCATTCTATCTCTCTAATGTGATGCTTTGAAGTTCAATTTTGGCAGAACAAGCAACTTTAGACCCATCTTTGGAGAAACTTTTTCATCTAATTTGCAATGGAGACATGGAAGAAAAATATGAGTATATATAGTGATCATTCGAGCCCCTTTGAATCCATCATTCTAATTGAAATTATTTGGTGTATTTCTCACCAATTTGATAAACTCCCCTGAAATTGCTGAATGTTGCAGTTGAATTAGAGAAGCAGCTACACTCTTTAGGCTCCTTAAATCCTTGAAATGAACTATAGTCTTATTTGTCTGTAACTTTTTATATTTGCAAGATTACTACCATTTTGTAGTAAGCAATTATCTGTTTGATTTTTCCTTGTTCATGTAGATAATCTCTTCATTTATAAGTAAAAATAAATTGATTTATTCTACAATGATTCAATGAATTATTGATGTTTTTTTGAGTAAATGAAGATTTCATTGATAATCGCAGGCCAGAACGGCACTTACAAATTTCCTAGCAAAAGGGAATCATGCACTATTCACTTAAGACATCGAAGCTCACTTAAATAAGGAGCCTAGTAAACTACAACATTACCCTACAAAGAGATAATTTTGTGTGAAAACTCCCTTTGCCAATGCGCTCAATTCGGTACTCCAGAAGGTTCCAATATCAAGATGTAAAAGAAACATCATAGTCTTTAGGCTAAAAAACCACCAAAGCATAGTTATTTGAAGGGCTAAATACTAGTTAGTACCATGTGGTTTAGGTCTAAAATCAATTCAGTCCCTGGACTTCTAATTTCATCAAAAACACCCCTGCACTTTCAATTTTGATCTAATAGGTCCAATTCGTTAATATTCTTTCAAATAGTTGGATTATTTGTTGAAAAACTATTTATTTTTAATAGTAGGACTCACTCCTAAATTGACAATGTAGACCACCTTGACACCACATCATAAAATATAGGCCATATATGATCCACATTAACAAGTTAAATAACTCAATTGTCGGAAAACTAACAAATTGGACCTATTAGATCAAAATTGAAAGTGCAGGGGTGTTTTTGATGAAATTAGAAGTTCAAGGACTGAATTGATTTTGGACCTAAACTATAGGGTAGTAATTTGTATTTAGCCCTTATTTGAAATAGTCCTCCGGGATCTCAAATACGAAACCCTAGAACACCAAAGGCTATCCATTGGGTACAAACTTGGGCAATACACCCAGTATCCTTCCCAATTGCTTTAGACACCCAAAACACTTCAAACAGTACGGACCCCAAGACCAATTTCGGTACCCAGCCTATTTTAGGCATCCATTTCGAATTAGGCACCCTTCCAAGATAGGGTAGCCCCTCATTCTCGTCCACCGCAATCTCAGATTCCAACATGACCATCACCTCTCCTTTCAGATTGTTTGCAGCCACTGCCGTTGCCGTCAAGGCACTGCCCGTCGCGCTGCCATCAAATTGGAAATCGATCTTTGCAAATCGAAACCCCAGAGTTGCTCCGCTTTGGGCCGGAGTACCCTTCCATTGCCTAGATCGATTCATCATCGCTGCGGCACCAGCAGACTTGGTGGTCGCTGGCCTTGTAATTGCAGGCCCCGCCGACTTGGCCTTCAAGTTGCTCCACACAATTCCAGCCAGACCTCCATTTCGGTGGCTGCACATCACCGGCCTTGAGCCGCGCTCTATTTGGTAGGATAAAACCAAAATCTTGACTGAAAATCTCTCTGGTTAACCTTCTCCAACGTGAGAGTCTGGCGGTTGCAAAACCATCCTTCTTCCCAGCAGCTGGTTGGGAGCTCGTCAAAAGAGATTGACGTTGGGTCACCGCGAGGAGGCAGCGAGAGGCAGGGAAGATTCCGCTTGGTGGTGGCGCCGATCGGCGTTTGCTTTTTAATTTTTTTTAATATCATTTTACCCTCATCCCTTTATTACTTAGAGAGAGAGAAAATGGGAGAGAGAGAAACCATAGGAGACTTCGCCGGAGCCCGTTGCCGGTAGCCGGATTCCGGCCAAGTTTCGCCAGAATCCGGTCACCGGTCACAGGATTCCATTCATTGGCTGCCACCCACCGGACTTTTCTGAAAACCTCTATTCCCCCCCCCCCCCCCCTCCCCAATAGACGTCTATTGGTCCTCTATTGGGGGCTAATAGACGTCTATTGCCTCCCAATAGACGTCTATTGCCTCCCAATAGACGTTTCGATTATCGAAATGGGAACTAATATATCTTCCTAAAATTACACAAATAAAACTTTGATTAAAGAAAAAAAAACGAGGAGATTACATCAATTCAAAAAGTCTATTGCCCCCCTAATAGATGTCTATTGGGAGACATTAAAACATTTTTTTTTTTATTTTTTCTTTCCTTCTAGGCCTTCTATTTTGCAACCGAAGTAAAACCATCTACCAAAAAAAATAAAAAAATAAAAATAAACAGAAGTAGCACCACTATTTTGATTTGCAACCAAGAAGCTCCATCCAAATAAAAAAAATTAAAATAAAAAAAAGCTTTTGAAAAAAGGAGACTGGCTCGGGACTTTGGGGAATATCTGGCCGGAAATGAAGAGAATGGGCCGGAGCGGACCGAACCCGGATATCCCCACTACTTAGAACTCCAGAGACTATATTTCCAGTGTCGTTTTTAACTTTTCATGATGTGAATATCAATCAAAAAGCAAGCGCATGCTACAACGGATGACAGCTAGCTCCCATGGCAAGTCATAATCTTTCACAAACAGCGAAGCAGTGGCAAATGAAATTACCAATTACTAATGAACTCTCAAGAATTCAACCAATTACCAATGAAAAAGTAGAAGCAGAAATAGCTGAACCAAACCAAAGCAAGCAAGAACCAACACAAAAAGCAAACCCGTAAAAAAAAAAAAACAATAATTTAACAGCCAAAATCTCAATTTCACATCCACAAACCAATTCCAAATCACCATCCCCAAAAAATCCACACCTGTGTAACAAACCACCTAAACTGATAAGCAGCCACAACGACAAACCCCGCCGGCACTCTGGCATACTCTGTCAAGACCCATCATCCCCGGCCCGGTCGGCGGTGACCGCGAGGTGAGCTTCGCTGATGTTAGATTAAGGTTTCGAGGAAGGAGAGGCTCCAGTAAGGCTTTCATGGAGACGTTGCTGCTCTGTGACGGCGGGCACGGGCAGTTATCCCTCCGAGACTCCGGTCTCCGACATGCTGCAGCGTCGGCGGAGCTTCAGGACTCTGAACGACTCGCTCTGGCGAGGATGGGAATTCGAGGAACCAGACGTGGTGTTTGGAGAGAGAGAGAGAGAGAGAGAGAGAGAGAGAGAGAGAGAGAGAGAGAGAGAGAGAGAGAGAGAGAGAGATCTAAAATTGGAGAGAGATGAGAGAGATATGAAATTGGAGAGAGATGAGAGAGAGCGCGATCTGAAAGAGGAGAGAGATCGAGGGAATAAACAATTTGGTTAAGGGTAAAATTGTTATTTTGCTTGAAATTGGGGTGAGAATAAAAATTTGTTGCTGGGGTAAGTGAGATAATTTTAGCTGATTTTGTTGCTTTGAGTCAAGAACCCTAAAAGAAAAGTTATTGTTTTCGTTCCTTAGATATCAATTTCTTGACTAATATTTTTTTTGTTAATCATGTTATATGGAACGATCAAAACACATGTTACAATGGTTCTTATTTTTAGTTTACCTCAGCAAAATCATGTTATGGTTCAAACTTTATATCAACACATTGGCTTCTAAATTGATTTCCTTTTTTGTTAATCATGTTATGTTATATTTTAACATTGCAAAGATATTCTTATTCTTACGGTCAAAATTATTATTCTCATGCAGTAAGACTCGGCTGGAATTTGCTGTTTAGTTGTTGACAATGTTAATTTCCTTTTTATCTTACCATTTCTATTTTTCCAAGGATCATGTATATAGCCTACATGATGGTAAAAATACATGTCAGAATCGATACATGATTCTTTTTCGATATAAATAATTAAATAAACATATAATTTGAAGATTAGTAAAAATTAATGGGCCTAATTTTATTCCCAAAAATGTCAATATCGTATCAAAGTGTTTGATTGGATCAAACTAGTATTTATCCACACATGCTCTGCATGTGCAAGTTATTATTATTTTTTCTTCAGAAAATAAAAAAGAAATGACTTGGTTATTGCAGAGAAAAGAAAATTGGAGAGAGAAAAGTGAGTTGTGGGTATTTTTTTTGATAAAAATACATTTTGTGATTTAATTTATTCTCAAAGTTTATTAATCTTCTAAAGTTAGTTCTGTCAAAATTTTAGATTTTGACTAATAAAGTCTCTTCTTTTAATAATAGTATAGATAACATGTTTTACTAAAGAACTTTTTTCTTAAATTGAGGTATTAAGAGCCAATTATCCCTTTTACATTAAAACCCTTTACTGTTTCAGTCATTATTATAACTAATCTTCCGTCGAACTCAAATCTCTCACTTACAATAATATGAGCAAGTCCACTAATTGAGGTTGGCAGGTCAATATTATTCACTGCTTTTTGCCTTTCATTTCCACCTTTTTTCTTGACCTATCAGATACTGTTCACAAAATGTCATTTTCTGGGTCAATTTCTTGACTTGTCAACTGACATTCGGTGACCTTTTGTGAACGGTATCTGACAAGTCAAGAAAAAAAGTGAAAATGAAAGATAAAAAACAATGAATAGTATTGACTTACCAACTTCAATGGATGAACTTGAGTAAGCAGTGAATAGTATTTATGTTGCTTGGCCGGGTGTCACGGGACTTTAACTTTTCATTTATTAATAAATTCCAATAATGAAATAAAATTGGCTAAAAATACACGTGTCACTGAAGGAACATGAGAAGCGGTAGAGTCACGGTTCCCCAGAACCAAAGCCGGTGGTCGGTTTAAAACGTGGCAGTTGGGTCCAGCCAGATCAGATCAACATGGTCCGCGTAACTTGCCGCGCGTGGTTTCCCGGTAAACTCCCTTTGGCAACAAATTGCCAGTTTACTCGGGACCCACCCCCGATTTTATACCTCGATCCCATGTCCTTATTGGTAACTTTACAAAATATCTTAGTAAATAAACCCCTCACCGGTCCTTCCGGTTCCCTTCCGTACATATACGAGTACACGACCCCTAAACCAAATTCACATTTTTACCCTCAGAGATTTTTTTTTATGTGAACCGTCCAAACAGAGCTCGTGCCCTTTCGTATTGTATATATAAGAACTCCAAAGAGTTGCTCTCTCTAAAGCTCACGGTTTGTACTTCACACTCTGAGGTCCTGGCCGGAAATCTTCAGAGCTTGATCGGAAAACTCATCGGAGCTCGTGGATCAATAAAAAGTGAGTCGATTGTGCTATTTAAATGCTTAGGGATCTAAAATTTCCATGGTTTTCGTGTAGAGCTGTTGAGTGGCTTCGGGATTTGGTTTTTCCGATCCGATTTTTCTGCAAAAAATGAAATGAGTAGCCATGATACTCAAGTGTGCTTCAAATTTTTGAGGCTTTCCGGGAAAATTGGGGATTTGTTCACGTGCTTTACTAATCGAAATTGTTATTTTTTTTTGTTTCTTTTTCAGGTGAGAGTGAATCTGAAGCGAGAAAGGCAACGACTTTTGGCAGATCCGATTTTGTGTTATATAAAAGGGAAGAGAAGATTCATCTTTTCCTTTTTCATCAATTTGGGGATTTCTGAAGCTTTTTTTTTCGATCTGAAAGGCGGAGAGAAATGGTAGTGAAAGTAGCTTCGACCTGTTTGCACTGGTCGCAGCCAATTGTTCCTCACTCTACGCCTTCCTCTCAGACCCTAGCCTCCGCAATTTCGTCTCCGTCGTCAAATAGGCGGAGCCGCCGCGGCGACGGCGGAGCTCTGTTGTGTCTCTACGTTCAGAAGTTGAACCGGTCGGCTCTGTTCGGCACCCCGTCGACTAGGCTACGCCGGTCGCAGTCTTGCGAGTCTCAGAAGGCGCCGAGAAATCGAGCCATCAGACGCGGTTTCAGTGCGAGCCTGGACGCCTTCTCCGACGAAGAATTCTCGAAGAAGATTCAGGAATTGGCTCTCAGATTCCAGCTCTCCGACGACGATACCGCGGTTAGTTCAGAACCAGAGACTGCGTTTTCGGATCTAACAGAGACTCACGGCGTCAGCGGCTTAGACGAAGACGATTTCGACGTTTTGAGCGACGATTCGTCGAGGACGAGGTTTCTACAGAGCAACAGTCAGTTCCCGCACGATTTGGAGCCTCCGTGGCCGTCGGATTGGCAACGGAGGGACGAGATTGTCCCGGAGGCCAGCATCGAACGGAAGGCCAACAGCGTCGACCTCCCCCTTTCGCTCCGAATCATAAAGAGGAAGCTGCAATGGCAGCAGGATGGCTACTTCAGAGACGTCGGCGAATCGGCCTATTGCTCGATGAAGAAGGCCTTTTCTTGCATGGTGTTCATAATCCGAGAGCTCCATAGCTCTTGTCTACAGATGCGAGAGGCTCTGTTCTACGAAGATTTACAGGGGATTCTAGGCCGAGTGCAGAAAGAGATGCACGATTCGTTTGTGTGGCTGTTTCAGCAAGTTTTTTCTCAAACACCGACTCTAATGGTGTACGTCATGATTCTATTAGCCAATTTCACCGTCCACTCCTTAGGCCACAACGCCGCCATTGCAGCTCCTCCACCGGCTTATGCAGCCACAACAGAAACAGTTTCAATCATGGACGTTCAAGATGACCAGAAATCTCCCCAATTCGATTCCTCAACAAGTAAATCGTTCTCTGTTTCGTCATCCTCCAGTGGGAACACGACTCCCATTGGAGGAAACAACGGCGGAGGCGGGAATGTCCCGCCGGTCGGGAGCGGCACAGATGGTGATGGTGGGTTTGACCGTTCCGACCAGTACCGGACAATCGTCCCCGACGGTGCTTCCCAATTGTCTATGGGGACAACCAGAGAAGCAGAGTCGGTTTCGGAGCAAGAGAGCAGAGAAGAGATGGCTCTGTGGAATTCAGTAGTGGAAGAAGCACAACAAATGCAAGGCAGAGACGAATCTCTAGACCAAGAAACCATCCAGAGATTCGTCTCGCCGGTCACCGTAGATATGGAAAGTGATGATTACGCAGAGTACTTCAGAACTGAGATGCTCTACCAATCGGAGTTATCCAAGGAACCCAGCAATTCTCTCCTCCTCTCCAATTACGCTCAGTTCCTCTACCAAGTCGCTCATGACTATGATAGGTATACTTCATTTCATTCACTTTTAGCATTATCAAATTTTTAGTTTCCAAATTTAAAGAAATTATTGGATTGGTTAGTACTTATAAGTACTATGAATCTGTAATCATAGTAGTCCTTGGTTTAGTCGAGAGAAAAAAGAAAAAGAAAAAAAAAAATCTTCGGTGTTTGCTATTGTTTGTCATGTTGCTTAAATTTGGTGATAGATTGACAGGTGCATGTGTGGAGGTTTTTCCCTTAACTGGAAAAAGCTGACGCGCTTCAAAGATTAGTTGTTTGACTTTAATATGTTAATTAAGTAAGATTATGGTTTACTAATTGTGTATTTGTTTAATGTTACAGAGCGGAGGAGTACTTCAAGAGGGCAGTGGGGGTTGAGCCGGCGGACGCGGAGGCGTACAATAAGTATGCCACCTTCCTTTGGAGGGCGAGAAACGACTTGTGGGCAGCGGAGGAGACCTACTTGGAAGCTATTAACACTGATCCGAGCAACTCTTACTATGCTGCTAATTACGCTCATTTTCTCTGGAACACGGGCGCCGAGGACACGTGTTTCCCTCTAGACTCGCCGGACGCCGCCCAAGACGCTTAGGAGATAAAAAAAAGGTCCACACGGAAAATGAAAGAGATAAACCTAAAAGACCAGGGAACAGGCCACCACCTTCCCTTTGCTTTCCCACTTTCCCTGGGAATTGGGTTTTTAATTTCAGCCGAAAAAAAAAAGGAGAGATGGTGTTTTTCTTATGTTTTGTCCTGAAATTTTGGGTGGGGGTGGAGGTGGAGGAATATTTGGGGCGCGGGGGAAGATGTGGTGGCGCTTGCAGCTTGGGGAGGGGGATGCACGTGGGGGTCACGTGACTGAGAATGGGACGTATGCATGGCGGCAATTGCTTGGTTTGGAGATGGTTTTGCCTTTGCAAAGAGATGATCATGTTTTTAATTTTCTTTTTGTTTACAGAAAAACACATGGCGAAGTGTAATTAGCTTCTGTAATTATGTGCCACCTTTGAATTAGTACAAAAACATTGGAAAGATTTAATATAAACTTTTCTCATAAAGCACGTGTTTCTCGTGCATTTTGCTTTCTAGCACTGTGGGTCAGTTTTCCCTTATAATGTTTGGCTATAGATTTGTTTTGGAAATGTCTGGTGTTCATTTGAGTTCTCTTTAGGGGTTTTTGGAGGGCACAGTATGAACTTGCTTATTGCTTAAGGAGAAAAAATATGAATTCTTTTGTGACTTTGTCTAAAGGAACAATGATTGCCCTAATTAGATGATCGGTGATGATTGTTCGTGGGTGGCTGAAGAAGCCAAGATAGGAAGATTTTCAGGCCTAAGTGGAGCATCTGTTGCCTTTTGGTTTCTCATTGGGGGTTCCTTTTTGGTGTGGTTCAATCAAGGGTTCATGCTTTCATTATTTAAATCATTTAACAATGAACTTAAACCTATTTGTATACTCTTATTAAGAGAAGAGAGCTTGCTCTCCAAAACATAATTTTTTTACTAATTTAACCTTTATATATTAAAAAACTATGAAATATAATTAATTAATAAGGATAATATGGTAAATTGTAAAATAGAAAGAAAAAAAAATTAAAAAGCAGAAAATGTAGTAGTTATACGGAAAGTTTTCTCACTACTTTAAGGCCTCGTTTGGTTCGCGGAAAGGAAAGTAGTTCATTTGTCTTTCTCATGGGAAGGGAAATGAACTTTCCGAATAACTTTTCATTCCGATGTTTGGTAATGTAAGGAAAGTTATCCGGAAAGTTGTTAAAAAGTATGTAATTAATGGAATAAAATAATATGTTGTGAGTAATAAATACAAGGAAAGAAGGGGGGAAAGTGATTCATTTGGAGTATGGAATGAACCATTTTCCCCCCTATTTTCCTTTGCTTCAGGAAAGTATTTCCTTTCCTTTTGCATCCCAAACACAGGAAAGGAACAACTTTCCTTTCCTGATGCTTACTTTCCGTGAACCAAACGAGGCCTAACTTCTCTCCACACACATAACAGAGTTAGTTATCCATAATTGAATTTTTTTTTTTTACCAATATAACTCTCACATATACAATTCGATTTAAGAGCTAAAACATATTGGCTACAGAAACTCTCTGAAATGAATCCCATAACACATAACTCTTTGCACATATAAATTTATGTGAATAATTTCTCATGTCTATTTTTAGGCGTACAACTCTTTTTCGTTTTTCTAGTTAAATAGAAAGGAATTTGTTACAAACAATAACCGAACTTATGCTCAATATTGTGGATAGTATCTGAACTTCTACTTAATTTGCTCGCAGTTGGTACCCAGATTTATCGATGTTATCTCAAACAATACCGGTGCCAAGCTCCTATATATCGTGAATAATTGCATACTTGCGTGTTGCACATGACCTATTTTCAATGTTGTCAGATGTTTGTGAGATAGGAAGCACTAGAGGCGGAGCTAAGAAAAAATTTAGCTGAGCTGAATTTTACTAGTGATCGAGCTATGAGGAGTTTGTTTGTCCTTTAGTACATCAGATGTGTTGTTAGTGTAATGGTTTGCCAGCATAAGGTTTGCATCATTTCGAGACTCGATCAATGCAAGAAAATATATATGAGTTTTCAATTTGGTGAAAATAAACTAGAAGGAAATAAGGAACAATAATTATAGTTCTGACTTCAATGTATTGAAATTTGTTTGATTGGTCGTAAACTCAATATTTATGGTTCAGCAGAGGACTTTTAGTGAAAAGGAAACTAATCCTATTCCACCCTTGCACAGCAGCGCCGGATCCACTTAAAGGGATGTTTGAGCAATTAAGCTGTAGCGCAACTTAAAATTCTCTCAATACTTTACAATTATTAATTATAGGTGCTAATTTTTCATGAAGCCAATCTTGATTCAGTCGGCAAATTGCTGTGGCTTTCTCTTACGTGTGACTTGTTCGAGTCCTTGTTCCCCCATTTTTTTTTTTGTTACAATATATTCTAAGGTGTCTATATTCATACCTCCAAAATTGGCATTTAGACGTCTTTACTTATCAGACCTCCAATTTTCTTTTTTAAATATACAATATGCTAACTACACATCCCATAATTTTCTTAAAAAACTCTTGGGCTTAATATCTAACCAAACGAATAAAAACCCTAAAAGGTTTATTAACAACCTCGAGATATTTGGAATTGGACGAAGGATTACACATCGGGGAATGAACCTAAGTGTGAACAAGCACTCCATTTTCAGGTAGGGTAAGCCGTCCCTGTTGTTAGTGGTTTCATGTGTGTATATATGCTTATATATTATTATCCTGCCTGTAAATTAATGTACACTTGTGGATGCCTCGATATTTTATATGCATAAATTGTTGATATCGAAATTGAATGAAAACCGAGGCTTGAAATTGTGTGTCGTGATGAGAAATGTTTGTTTAGTGACATGAGAGTGATATATAGGAGCGGGATTCTTCCTAGGGTGTTGAAACCGTGAACCTTTGGAAGGGTGATATGACCATATGTCGTGTCAAGCCCATGTCACCTTATTAGTGTACGCAGTTGGCCTAGTTTACTGAGTATAGGAAACTAGAGTTTCGATCACAAGAATGATTGGAAATTCAGTAGGCAAGTATCCCTGAGCTCAGACTTGTTAGCATACCATGTTTGATTTTTTTTTGTTTGTTATTTTTTAAATAAATGATTTTAATTGCCTCTTTTTAAAATATATTTGAAAAACGTGCACAATATTATGCAATAAATATTTTCAATTATATTATTTTCAAACTTAGCATAATAAGGTTTGTCCTTATTGGGCAAGCGAAGATGAGAGTTCACCCCTACAATAGTGTACAGGTATCGAGAATGTGGTCGAGGAACAGACATTGGAGGCACATGGTTGGCTTGACACATTTTCCTTAACTTTACCAAATCAAAGTCTTTATATTTTCGGTTGAACTTTGAAGCTGGTAGAATTTCTTGTTGGTTCATTTATCTAATTTCTTGTAGTCTCTATCACTATTGATATAGGCATCAGAGGGTTTGAGACCGACACCCCCCGGTTTCCCTTCGGACCTACTTTCTCTCTATATACAGGTTGACAAAGCGAGGTACGTACTGGTGAATTAGTCATTCCGTCTACCGCTGGAACCATACTGAAACAGATGTCCTATATGATATGTTGGTTTCTCGTTGGCTCGGGGTCGCGGCGTTATGGGATCCTCTTTTCGAGATCCCACAATCAACAACAAACATAAAAAAAAATTACAAGCAAGCTTAGATTAGCCCACTCCAAATTTACTTCTTGGATATGCCACTACCTCTAAACTTGAGTTCTAAATGCAAACTTAATAAGTTTAAGAACTGTTGACACACACTTATTATTTACATTGATAATTGCTGGCTATAACTGAGGAGTTACTGGATTGGACTCGCCTCTTCATTTATTTTCTTATTGGGGCATTCCCTTGAGCACAAGTCGAGGCTATACTACTTGAAAATCCTAGGGCCTAGGGGTCGCGTTTTCTCAATCCAGGGCATGATTCCTACTTATAGGCTTTACCCGCTAGCTTCTCAGACTTCTATTAGCTCGGGCTCGACTTAATATTCGGCCGGTTGCGTTTTATGCCTAATTTCTTGTCTTTCTGAGTTTTGCCAAATTTAAGTTCACACTCATTTTTAGGTGATATATATATATATATATATATATAGAGAGAGAGAGAGAGAGAGAGAGAGATTTGAATGATAATTGAGAGATTATTCCAATGATGAGAGATTAATTTCCAATGATAATTAGCATCGGTTATTTATCTTTCTACTTTAGTATAAAACTGGCTACCTTAGATGTGATCCATTTTAATGTCAAGGACTCTTTAAATAATGTGAACATAAGAATCCATGTATATATATATGCTATAAATGCATGTGTTCTCCCAATTATTGGAGATTGATCTGGATGCAACATTCTTCTTCATCCTTCCCTAGTATTCAGTAAAGTTTGTCCCTGTAAACTTCGCAGTTTGGGTAAGGCAGAACCTGAACGCCTAGTGGGAATTGACAAGTGTAAGTCTATAATTACTTGCTTTAAAAACCAAATGACTAGACATGGCATGTTGATCTATCTTAAACAATAGTGGGTATATAGTCAAATGGAAGCATCTACTAAAATGGGATCCTCAGGATTAGGTTAGGCCAAGCAGAAAATGATGGTTTCTTGACTTTCTTCACGTGAAAATGGAAGGTGGTTGTGACTAGTTAAGAGACCTGAATTGCTCTTTCTACTAGTCCTTATGTCTACGTTCATCTTCCCCATTCCATGCCTCCCATACCATCTTCACATTGTTTTCATGAATTCTTCTCCAATCTCCATACCTGCTATCTCCTACTCTTATTCATCGAACACCGTTCCGAATTAAAGTTAGACATATAGGGTTATATCGATGTGCATGGACAACGCACAAATGGGGATTGGTGAGTTACTACTCCCTTTGTGTAAAAGTAAATAAATAAATTACTTGTTACTTTAACTAACGCCTAGTGACAAACGATGAGTCACGATATAAACCATGACATGCATGAAATACATAGGAATCAACCGTTAGGAGCACTTAATGGCGTGCTGCATGGGACAATTGACAACTAAAGTTTCTTATTTGTGAGGATGTAGTTTTGGCTGTTTTGCATGGTTCAATTTTAATCGATTTTCATTGTTGTCTTTCCTTAAAAAATAATTTTGACTACCATATATATATATATATATATATATATATATATTTCTTCAAAATTTGCAATACAACTGGTGTAACCTTTGTGTTTAGTACTTTAGTATGTACTTTGTAATTAATTCAGTAACCTATGAACTATAAATGCTTTCCAACAACTGCGAGACTATAAACACGAGGATTTACCAATATGAAAAATATAAGTGGAGAAATTCTCGTGTTTCTACTTATCTTCTCTGTTTTGTAACAAGGATTACGTTATTTTTACATGAAACATATTTTTAACGGTCAACAACTGTCATTAATTTTTCACCTACAATTCTCTCCTTATTCAAATGTCGTCACAAGTTCTCCCCATTATTGGATTATATTAAGAATAAAAAAAAAAAAACTCCCCATTGCTCTCTCTCTCTCTACAATATTTTATTTTATTTTATTTTTATTAGTTTTTTTAGAGACAAGGGGAGAATTCCACAAATGATCACTCAACTATGACTCATTTGACACTTTGGTCACTGAAGTTTCAAATATATCACTTTGGTCACTCAACTATTACACTGTCAATCACTTAAGTCACCCAAAGAGTATTTTTTATAATTTTTTTTAATGAAAAAAATTAACAAAGTGACTTAAGTGATTGACAGTGTAATAGTTGAGTGACCAAAGTGATATATTTGAAACTTCAGTGACCAAAGTGTCGAATGAGTCATAGTTGAGTGACCATTTGTGAAATTTTCCCTAAAAACAATGACAAATGTAGGTTACAAACTAAATAGCGCCGGGGTTGTTAGGCCTAGTTTGCTCTCTTATAAGATCAATACAGGCCCAAAGTCCAATTTACAATGTTCAAAACAAGTATGTGATCTATTAATGCTAATGGCTACATTACCATGGCAATCTATTCATTTGCTCCACTTTTGACCAAATTTCTAATGCATATTTGAGTAGTCATGTATGGCAAAACACAGAAACAAGAAGAAATTTAAAAGTAAGAGAGATGGAGATGAAATGGTGTAGAAAACAAGAACCAAAATTAAATTCATGTCTCTGAAAGCTATCGTGTTTCGTGTGGTGGGTTTCGAGACCACATGCATCACTATAGAGAGCACGGCATTGTTGCATGTAGGTTTCGAAAGTTCCATAATCTCTAATTTTTGGATGATTTTGACTCATTTGTACGTGTTATTGTGTATGAGCCTAGAATTTGTGGACTATAAGTTTAGTTTATACTTAAATGGGATTGCATGCAAGAGAATTGTATAAACCATCTGCATAACCCTAAGGGTACGAGTATGTACAAGAACACACTTATGTGTTACATAGTTTGAAGTAAAATCGTCTCTTTAACTGTGTAACCTAGCAACTCTGAAGATGAAGGCAAATTACGAATCTTGTAAAAAAATTGCCTTCATCAATTAATGCCATCTACAATTTTGCCCTTGTTAGAAAGATCAAAAGGCCTCAGTTCTTGACGATCCGCTTTCTCTCATTTGCTCGTAGAAGACTAAAGATGAAATCAATAAGTTCATGCCAACTTTGAACTTTTGTTTTAAAACCATAAAACATAATTTGGTTCATGAAATGAAATATTGAATCCTCCAGGAACGAATGATATATCAAACCCAAGGGGGCCAAAGGTTTTTAACAATTTCCTTCATTGACGTCGACAATGCATGCAAGAGATTTCTTTAATTTTCCTAATTTTGTAGTTGGTTACTTACTAACAAACAATTATAAGGAATTTATTTTCTTATTTTTTCTTACTTTCAAGTTTCAACCTCCAATCCGTCAAGGAAAGAAATCCTAATTACTATCCGGCCTCTAATGACGTGGGACTCATATAAGGGCAGATGTAAGTGAGAGATCGCGCTAGTTTGCTCAAAAGGATTCAGTTGGTATGTGTAGTGTAGTTACTCCTTTGTTTCTACAAAATGCAATGAATGGAGTGTTCAGGTTGGGACAAAGATTCCCCAACCTCTTATTTTAACATGTCCACCAAAAACCATCGTCAACAAAACTGTAATGGATCAGAGGCCGTTGGGAAAAGTAAGAAGAAGACACTAACAGAACTGAGAAAAGTAACACCCAGAAAATAATAATGATTGCAACAGAAGTTCAGCTACGAAACGAAAACCACACACCATTTGTTCACTGTCACAACTGACTCAGGAGAAAACAATAAAAACTAAAAACGCTTACCATGACCACGGTACCATTTGACCAACAAGCTAAAACTTAACCATATTGGTAATTTCCTGCATGCCCAAACAGAAAACGAAAAGCTCCAGCCTTCACATTTCCAAGGTGACCCATTAAAAATGTTGGTTTCCTAGCTAGCTAGCTACTGGCCAATTGAGAACTTTGGATCGTTCTTGGAGATCAATAGAAGCTAGTAGTGTTGGTACCTTCAGCAAACTGAGAAGAAGACGAAGAAGAAACCATCTCAATCACATCCATCTCTCTCCTTTCAGTTGCAGAAGCTGCTTGATGTTGATGAGTCACCAAATCAATGTTCATGTTATAGTAATTACCCATATGATGATCATGATTCGCGGAAGATGATGATGAACTGGCTCCTCCATTTAAGAGGTAAGAGAGGTAGAGATCAGAACTGAGATGGGTAGTAGGGGGATTAATGGATCGCGGGTCTTCTGTAGAATTCCCGATGTGAGATTCTACATTGTGAACAGCTGCTTGGAAGTTTCTGTTGGTGTACATGTTTGGTTTTGGAGTTGAAGTGACAAACCAATCAGTAGTATCCATTGGATTTGCAGTAAGGCCATTATTGTAATTGTCGATGGGTAATGGCTGCTGCTGCTGATTATTATTGTGAACATTATTGTTGTTGTTGAAGAAGTTCTGCATGAAGAGAAGTTCCTCATCACTGTAGGAATCAGCTGTAATGTTCAATGGAGAGTGTTCACAACTAGATAAGTCCGATGGGTCCGAGAGAAAAATGTTGAAGGGGATTTTTGAAGGTTCTTCCTGGGTGAGAGTGGAGGAGCTGGTAGGGGTAGTGGTGCTGATATTGCTTGGGGTAGGGGTAACATTGGAAGAAGAGTTGTTGTTGGCTTTGTTGTTGAAATTCTTGCTTCTTATGTAGTTTTGAAGTATGGAAGGTTGAGGAGGCTTATTTGATGATGATGATCCATTTTTGGCATCTGTCTGTTTGTTCTTTCTCCTTGAATTCTGCCTCCTTTTTGTAGCATTCCAATGATTCTTTATGGCATTTTCGGTTCTCCCCGGAATGCGTTTGGCAATCTCTGCCCAACGGTTCCCAACCTCAGCATGAGCTTCCACTAATATCTTCTCTTCCTCTTCAGTCCAGCTATCTTTCTGAGGCAAAAAAAAAAAAAAAAAAACAACAACCAAGAAGAAATTGGCATATATTTAATTGATCTCACTCTACAGTTAAGCTAAGGGAAACCCAAATTAAGCAATCAATTTCTATAATTTTGTACTGTTCAAATTAATAAAAAAAAACCCTAGGAAACTATGTAAAAGAACCCTAGGAAAGTTGAATTACAAAAAACATTATTTAATTACAAATTGTATGAAACTTTGAAGATATAAGAGGGAATGAACAATATAAACTCTAGTTTTACATTATGAAATTTGACTTACCCAAATGGAAAGAGAGAAAAATCTCTTTAGATATAACCATAGATCCTTATAATCTTCACAATCTATATTTGCCCAGTTGACTTCGCGGACTTAGAGCATAGATTTATCCTAATAGACTACGAACTTGCTAGTAACCAATTAATTATACCAAAAAAATCTAAGAACTAATCCCAAAGGTTTTAGTTCATAGATTTTAGAAAAACAATTGTGAGAATGAAATTTATAACAACATCATAAAAGATTAAGAACAAACCTTGATATCAGGGCGCAAATGATTATGCCACCTTTCTCTACATTGCTTCCCAGCTCTACCCACAAGCTTCTCAGCTATCTGTGCCCATTTCCTCACTCCATATTGCTTCACCAATCTCATCAGCTTTCTGTAATATTTGAAACAAAAACAAACAAGA